>NC_134353.1:948669380-948883606 GCF_048569485.1 Anomaloglossus baeobatrachus | reverse complement strand
CATGTGTAGTGCGGGGTCTGTCGCTCTCTCCCTCATGTGTAGTGCGGGGTCTGTCGCTCTCTCTCCCTCATGTGTAGAGCGGGGTCTGTCGCTCTCTCTCCCTCATGTGTAGAGCGGGGTCTGTCGCTCTCTCTCCCTCATGTGTAGTGCGGGGTCTGTCGCTCTCTCCTGTAGTTCGGGGTGAGGAGAACATGCACTCACCTCAGAGTCGGCACCGCCTGTGCTCACAGGACCTGTGTGATGTCACCATCATGTGATCAGTCACATGATCACAGTGTCAGGACTGTGGTGTGGGAGGATGGAGCAGAGCCCTGTGTGTAATGTGCGGGGATTATGGGCAGATATTGCTGGAATAGTTCTCAGAGCTGTTGTAGGGCCGGTGCAGTGTAATCCCCTCCTCCCTCCTAACCCTGGTTTGGAGGCTTTTCCTGTCCCACATATTTGGGTGTAGGAAGCATTTTGGCTCCACAGGTGATTCCCAGGAATGAGCGGCTTCACTCTCTGTGTTTTTCAAGAGGGACATGAGATGGTTGTGTGTTGTGAGGCTCAAATATTTGAGCAGCCATGGTCAGAAGAAGATGACAGTGAGGAATGGCAATTATTAGCTCAAGAAGTAGGTGATGATGTTACACAGGAGCCATCAAGTCAGATGAAGTTTGGACATCGGGAGGACCAGAGTGCGGAAGTGGAAGATGAGGTGGTGAACGGTGAAGTAACTGTCCCAACCTGGGAAGGTGGCATGCAGAACGAGGACAGCAGCGCAGTGGGGGAGGGACCCGCAGCACTGCAACAGACAGCAAGAGGCAGTGGGGGAGGGACCCGCAGCACTGCAACAGACAGCAAGAGGCAGTGTGGGGGGGTTAGAGTGAGAAGGCGGGCAATTGTTCCCCAGAGCACCCACACTTCACCCACATCAAGGGTTAGGTTTTTTTTTTTTCAAGAAAGTATAAAAAAAATATAGTCATTTGCAACCTGTGCCGTACCAAACTTAGTAGGGGCCAGACCACTGCCAGTATGCTCAGGCACATGCCATCCAGGCACCTGAGTGGGCTGGACGCCTGGGTCCACAGTCAGAGTCTGCAGTTGACATCACTGGCTCTTCCCCTGTGCTACGTGCTGATCAATCCCCTGTCTAGGATGCAGGCACAGATGTCTCCCGCCCTACATCTGCCATTGCACATTTGCAACCACCATGAGCAAGCACACCCACTTCCTTGTCACAGTGCAGCGTCCACCTGTCTCTACCCCAGGCATTGGAATAGAAGAGGGAATACCCAGCCATCCACAGGCCGAAACACTAAATGGACACATTCCCAGACAGGTTGCCCTGGAAACGTTGCTGTGTAGACTTGTGGACACTGAACCTTTGTGCAAGCTTATGGCCACAGTCGACCCTCGGTACTCGGTCCCTAGCTGCCACAATTTTCTCTTGATATGCCATCCCCATACACAAGTACGCGTCCCATCACATCACCTGTGCCATCACCAATGCAGTTACTGGGAAGGTCCACTTAACCACCAACAAGAAGTCAAGTGCTTGTGGCCAAGGATGTCACATTTCCCTGACAGCACACTGGGTGAATCTTGTGGAAGCCGCAATGGAGTCAGACCCTGGAATGGCTCACGTGCTACCAACGCCGAGGATTGCGGGTCTTAGTTCCATCAGGGTTTCTTCTACTTCCTACACCAGTTACTGAACCTCCTCCTTCTCCAGCTCCATATTGTCATCTCGTTGCACGTCGTCCATATCAATTGCAAGCTGGAAGCCCTGCAGCACAGCCTCAGTGAAGTGGCGACTGGTGCAACTAATTTGTTTAGGTGACAAACAGTACACTCCCACAGAGTTGTGGAAAGCTTTACCATAGGCTATACTGATTTTGTCCTTGATTCATCAGGGGCTGGAACTCAGTATAGGGGTACTGTCATGGGAGATAGATAGTCATGTGGTTTCTGGTAGTAGAAGGCCACAGGGTTTAGCTGTGCAAAATGCTCCCTGACTCTCCATTGTTGCTGCTGTTAGTATTCATTGTACTAGGTAGCTTTCTTGCTGGGTTTTCATCTCTTCCCCTTTCGGACCCTGTGGAGCTCTCCTTTCATCCAGCTGCTGATCATCAGTATTCCCCTTATGCTTAAATACTCCCATCTTCCTTGGACTAGTGGGGATGATATTATTCAGTTCATACAAGCTCTGGTTGCAAGCAGGTGGCTTGTACCCATGTGTGGTATCATTACTAAACTACTACCAGAGTCATCTGGTTCATGCACTTTCCTCTGTGTGTCCTTCTTGTGTCTTCTTTAGTGTTTAGTGACGTTAATGAAGAGCTCATTCTACCCATTCCCTATTTAGGGTCCAGCACTAGGGATACAGAGGGTCAGGTATCCTGCTCGGCGCATAGGTGTGGAACTTATCTAGGGTGGTGAGAGACCAGATGTAGGTTTGGTCAGGGGTCACCATTTCCCCCTTCCCTAGACGCAGGGGTCCCCTTCCCTTCTTACCTTTCACCACTCGCTTTGTACTTCCCCATACCAAACGTGACAGGTACTCAGTTCGGAGCTTGTATCTTACATAGTTGCATAATTACATAGGTTGAAAAAAGACCTTACTCCATCTAGTTCAACCTTCCTCCACCAGTTCTACATTTGGTCACAAAGTCATTTATAACCAGCAATGTTGTGTGTACTGTGGAAATCATCCAGCCCTTTTTTGAAAGCTGTTCTAGTATCTGCCATTACTACCTCTTGTGGTAGTGTATTCCACAGTCTGACCGCTCTAACTGTAAAGAACCCTGTCCTATTTAGCTGCCGGAATCGCTTTTCTTCCACTCGCAGTGAGTGCCCCCTGGTCCTTAGTATTGTCTTTGGAAGAAATAAGTCATGTGCCAGTCCTTTATATTGACCACACATGTATTTATACATATAAATGAGATCTCCTCTGAGACGTCTTTTTTCTAAGCTAAACATATCTAACTTTTTCAACCTCTTTTCATATGTGAGGCCTTCCATTCCTTGTAGTAGTCTAGTTGCCGCCTTTGAACTGACTCTAACTTCTGTATGTCCTTCTTAAAATGTGGAGCCCAAAACTGGATCCCATATGTGCTCAAGGGCCTTCCTGCATAAATTGTACTAGGGTTCCACTAGTTTGCATTACATAACCCCACTACTGACTAAAAAATCCAAGACATAATTAAATGGACAGTGTCAGGCAGCTGCTGCCAGGGCTAATAAAATAATGGGATGTATTAAAAGAGGTATAAGTGTTCATGAAAAAAATATAGTTCTACCTCTGTACAAGTCACTAGTGCGACCGCACTTGGAATACTGTGTACAATTCTGGTCACCGATATATAAGAAGGACATAGCTGAACTGGAGAGGGTGCAGAGAAGAGCGACCAAGATTATTAGAGGAATGGGTGGGCTGCAATACCAAGACAGGTTATTAAACTTGGGGTTATTTAGTTTGGAAAAACGAAGGCTTAGGGGAGATCTAATCACAATGTATAAATATATGAGGGGACAGTACAGAGACCTTTCCAAAGATCTTTTTACTCCTAGGCCTGCGACTGGAACACGGGGGCATCCGCTACGTCTTGAGGAAAGAAGGTTTAATCATAATTACAGACGAGGATTCTTTACTGTACGAGCAGTGAGACTATGGAACTCTCTGCCGCATGATGTTGTAATGAGTGATTCACTACTAACATTAAGCAGAGCCTGGACGCCTTTCTAGAAAGATGTAATATTACCAGTTATGTATATTAGATTTTATGACAGGGTATTGATCCAGGGAACTAGTCTGATTGCCGGATGTGGAGTCAGGAGGGAAATTTTTTCCCCATTGGAACTTGTTTGCCATATTGGGGTTTTTTTTTGCCTTCCTCTGGATCAACATGTTAGGCTACGGGTTGAACTAGATGGACTTGAAGTCTCCCTTCAACCTTAAAAACTATGATACTATGATACTATGATACTATGAAATGGAGCACATTTTGTAAAGAACACTGTCTAGGGACCTGTATTTCGGCGGTCACCTCTGGTCTTCTGGATCCTCTGTCAGATTTTGGTGATGTGTTCTCAGAGAAGGGTTGTCAGGACCTGCTGCAGCATAGACCTTATGACTGCGCCATAAGTTTGAGGCCAGGGTCAAAATTGGCCAAGTGCAGACTGTATAATTTGTTCGGTCCTGAGACATTAGCTCGTAAGGAATATACACTGGTGATCAAAATTTGAGAACACACAATTTCCTGAATGCTGTGCCGTTCCAAAGTGACTGAAACCCCTTGACAGCAGGTTGTCCAGATGAAGGCCAAAGGAGTGACCAAATCAGCCATAGCAAGAGAAGATGTTCGTTCCAAGTCTGTGATTTCGAGAATATTGCATATAATATTGCATCACAAACTCTTTCAAGTCCCCCAAGAAGGCTAGTTGCCCTTAAAAAACAAATATGAGAGAGGACAGTATAATGTGAAGAATCTCCATGAGTAATCGTTTCCACACTGCAGCTGGAATTGTTCGCCACTTCAGCACTGAACAGGGTAAGGATCGTCATACAGTGTCACTACGTTTAAGAGCATTTGGACTGAAAGCCCACTCTGCAGTGACCAAACATCTCATTAGAAGAAAGCATCACAAGGCTAGACTCACCTTTGGTGAGGAGCATGTTGTGTGGACAGAGGAAAAGTGTCCACAGTTCATTTTACTGATGAAAGCAAATTTAATTTATTTAGGTCTGATGGGAAACATTATGTTCGTCGATAAACTGGGGAAATACTGAACCCACTGTGTGTTAAGACTGAATCCAAAGGTGGTGGAGGAAGGGTCATGGTTTGGGGAATGTTTTTTGTAGAAGGAGTTGGACCTCTCTAAAGGTACTGTCACACATAACGAGATCGCTAGCGAGATTGCTGCTGAGTCACGGTTTCCGTGGCGCAGTAGCGATCCCGTTAGCGATCTCGTTATGTGTGACATCTACCAGCGATCAGGCCCCTGCTATGAGATCGCTAGTCGTTGCAGAATGGTCCAGGCCATTTTCTTCAAAGGCGATGTCCTGCTGGGCAGGATGCATCGCTGTGTTTGACACTGTGTGACAGGGTCACAGTGACTGCTGAGATCGTTATACAGGTCGCTACTGCGACCTGTATCGTTCCTGCATTGTTGCTAAGGTCTGACTGTGACATCTCACCAGCGACATCCCAGCGACTTACCAGCGATCCCTATCAGGTCGCATCGTTTTCGAGATCGCTGGTAAGTCGTTGTGTGTGACTGGGCCTATACAGCTGCATGGCAGAGAGAATGTAAGTGTGGATCAGAACCTTCTTCACAACACATGGTTCCTTACTTGCGTTGATCACTCAATCATGCAGGACAATGCCCCTTGTCAAACAGCAAAACAGGGAAAGCAGTTCCTTGAAAACATGGAAACAATGAAATGACCACAGCCCAGAGTCCTGATCTAAACCCAATAGAAAGTCTCTGTTAAATCCTTGGTGACAAAGTTATGGCCAAGAAACCACAATAGTCAAAGAACTGTGGGAGAGACTGGAAGAATAGTGGGGCAAAATCCCACCAGAGCAGAGTGAGAGACTAGTGATGTCCTGTAGAGGCAGATGTGCTGAAGTAATTCACAAGAAAGGCCGGTACACGTCCTACTGATTGTGACTGTTGGTACCTGCAGAACATTTACTGATCATCTTTCTCTGTCCTACAGTCATCGCTGTTCTCTGATTATCATCATCATCATCACAATTTGGCCCAAAAAGTTTTATGTTGATAAACTTTGGATCTTTTGTAAAAAAAAAAATGTCTAGTGCCAATGTGCACCCCTTACAAAAAACCTTCCAATGTTGATCAATGTAGATTACGTTATTTATTAAAAAAGCAAGTGATCATACATTGTTCTCTAATTTTGATCATCTGTGTATAACCGAGAGTTTGGATTAAGGGCACATCAAGCCATCCTCGTCTCCGGTGGATGCTGGTTTCTTCTTTGTTAAAACAAAGAATAGTGAACTACGACCATGCGACCCAGTGAAGCCTATGCTGTCCCGAAGGCTGAGGCCCCTGTGCTCATCCTAACACCCAGAGGTACCCTTAAAGGTAGGGAACTCTGGTCCTCCAACCTAGGTCCTATCTACTGTCGTTGTCCCTGATGACACCCCCCCCCCTCCACAACCCACCACTCGGGGAGAAGGGGCAAAAACAGAAGTAAACATCCCCCCAACAAAAAAGGACAAAATGGGTAAAAAATACAACTCGTACACACAACAACCACACACAAAGGAGCTACAAAAATGCACAAGGAGAAACGACATGAAAGGAGGGAATGACAACTGACTACTGGGTCTCAATCATACCATATAACAAGCACACCTAGAAATGCTGCAACAAGCACCAATGCTGCAGCAAACAAAGAAAGTTACAGAGAGGGATTCTCAAGCTCCTTCCTCCAGCTCCTTCCTCCTCCTGGCCAAGCTTCCAAATGAATGAAAATAACCAGCACCCTCTGGTGGAAGTAGAGGGTATTTATAGGACCTGGGCGTGATCCCAACCAGAAACACCTGACCAGGAGAAGGAAAACTGACATGAACCTTCTCCTCCCCAAAGGAAGGGGAATCCATTTAATAAACAGAGTCCCACAAGAAAAAGTGAGATTCAGACTGAGAACCTGTCACCAGAATCTGCAACAGAGGAAAGTCTGTGACATGGACTTTCATAAGCTCAACCAGATAATGGTTTGTGATCCATATTCCCTGCCACTCATTTCTGACCTATGTAATCAGATTGTAGATGCTAAATGTTTCTCTAAACTTTGCCTTAGAGGGCCTATAATCTGGTCTGGATCAGACAGGGAAATAAGGGGAAAACGATATTTAATACGCCAGAATGGCACTTTGAAAATCTGGTGATGCCATTTGGTTATCTAGCATTTTGGTAATTTTGTGTTTTTTCATGTGTTAGGGATATTTTTAATCGTTTACCTTGATCATATTCTCATTTATTCATTCAATAACTTTCGTTTTTGGGTTACATTATCTCAGCTGCAGGTTTTCAGATGAATCCCACTAAATTACAAGCTATTTTGAAATGGGACCGTTCCGAGGACCTCAAAGCACTGCAAAGTTTTTTAGGTTTTCCTAATTATTATCAGAAGTTTATTAAGAATGTCTCTGCTATAGCAAGACCACTTGCTGACATGAATAAGAAGGGTATGGACTTCTCTAGATGGACTCAGGGTAACTTATAGGCTTTCAACTGTCTTAAGAAGTGCTTCTCGTTGGCACCCATATTGATACAGCCTTAAGTATCTCAACCTTTTACGGTGGAGGTTTATGCATCAGAAGAGGGAGTGGGAGCTGTGTTGTCTTAAGGTCAGTCTCTTGGTAAACTGCGTCCTTGCTCTTTCTTTTGCAAGAAATTATTTTCAGCCAAATTTAATTACGATATTTGTAACAGGGAATTACTGGTGATTAAGTTAGTGTTTGAGGAATGGCAACAGTTCATGGAGGGAACTACTCATACTGTGATAGCAATTACCGACCATAAAAACCTTCTTTACCTTGAGTCGGCTAAGCATCTTATACCGAGCCAAGCTCAATGGTCATTATTTTTTAATAGGTTTTAATTTTTTCGTTACTAGTCACCCTGGTTCTAAAAACATTAAAGCCAATGCTTTGCTGAGGAGTTTTCCAGGGGAACCCTGTAAGGAACCTAACCCCATTCTTCAGAAGGAATTGGTGGTGTCGGCACTCAGTACTGATGTGGGGTCTGAAATCGCTAAGGCTCAAGGTGAGGTGCTGTCTGGGGTTTCGGTGAACAAGTAATTTGATCTCCTGAATCTACATCTTAAAATTCTGGGGGAGCATCATGATTTTGCTTCTCACCCCAGGTATAAAGGTACTCTGAATCTCATATTGCGTCGCTTTTGGTAGCTCAGAATTCAGATGCATTTGGTGTCCTACAGTGCCTACAAGTAGTATTCAACCCCCTTCAGATTTAGCAGGTTTGATAAGATGCAAATAAGTTAGAGCCTTCAAACTTCAAACAAGAGCAGGATTTATTAACAGATGCATAAATCTTACAAACCAACAAGTTATGTTGCTCAGTTAAATTTTAATAAATTTTCAACATAAAAGTGTGGGTCAATTATTATTCAACCCCTAGGTTTAATATTTTGTGGAATAACCCTTGTTTGCAATTACAGCTAATAATCGTCTTTTATAAGACCTGATCAGGCCGGCACAGGTCTCTGGAGTTATCTTGGCCCACTCCTCCATGCAGATCTTCTCCAAGTTATCTAGGTTCTTTGGGTGTCTCATGTGGACTTTAATCTTGAGCTCCTTCCACAAGTTTTCAATTGGGTTAAGGTCAGGAGACTGACTGGGCCACTGCAACACCTTGATTTTATCCCTCTTGAACCAGGCCTTGGTTTTCTTGGCTGTGTGCTTTGGGTCGTTGTCTTGTTGGAAGATGAAATGACGACCCATCTTAAGATCCTTGATGGAGGAGCGGAGGTTCTTGGCCAAAATCTCCAGGTAGGCCGTGCTATCCATCTTCCCATGGATGCGGACCAGATGGCCAGGCCCTTTGGCTGAGAAACAGCCCCACAGCATGATGCTGCCACCACCATGCTTGACTGTAGGGATGGTATTCTTGGGGTCATATGCAGTGCCATCCAGTCTCCAAACGTCACGTGTGTGGTTGGCACCAAAGATCTCGATCTTGGTCTCATCAGACCAGAGAACCTTGAACCAGTCTGTCTCAGAGTCCTCCAAGTGATCATGAGTAAACTGTAGACGAGCCTTGACATGACGCTTTGAAAGTAAAGGTACCTTACGGGCTCGTCTGGAATGGAGACCATTGCGGTGGAGTACGTTACTTATGGTATTGACTGAAACCAATGTCCCCACTGCCATGAGATCTTCCCGGAGCTCCTTCTTTGTTGTCCTTGGGTTAGCCTTGACTCTTCGGACAAGCCTGGCCTCGGCACGGGTGGAAACTTTCAAAGGCTGTCCAGGCCGTGTAAGGCTAACAGTAGTTCCATAAGCCTTCCACTTCCGGATGATGCTCCCAACAGTGGAGACAGGTAGGCCCAACTCCTTGGAAAGGGTTTTGTACCCCTTGCCAGCCTTGTGACCCTCCACGATCTTGTCTCTGATGGCCTTGGAATGCTCCTTTGTCTTTCCCATGTTGACCAAAGGCCCCGTCACACTAAGCAACATCGCTAGCAACATCGCTGCTAACGAACAACTTTTGTGATGTTGCTAGCGATGTTGCTGTGTGTGACATCCAGCAACAACCTGGCCCCTGCTGTGAGGTCGTTGGTTGTTGCTGAATGTCCTGGGCCATTTTTTAGTTGTTGCTGTCCCGCTGTGAAGCACAGATCGCTGTGTGTGACAGCGAGACAGCAACAACTAAATGTGCAGGCAGCAGGAGCCGGCTTCTGCGGACGCTGGTAACCAATGTAAACATCGGGTAACCAAGAAGCCCTGTCCTTGGTTACCCGATATTTACCTTTGATACCAGCCTCCGCCGCTCTCACTGCCTGTGCTGCCGGCTCCTGCTCTGTGCACATTTAGCTGCAGCACACATCGGGAAATTAACCCCATGTGTGCTGTAACTAGGAGAGCAAGGAGCCAGCGCTAAGCAGTGTGCGCTGCTCCCTGCTCTGTGCACATTTAGCTGCAGCACACATCGTGTAATTAACCTGATGTGTGCTGTAACTACGAGAGCAGGGAGCCAGCGCTCAGTGTGCGCTGCTCCCTGCTCTCTGCACGTGTAGCTCCGTGCGGTGGTAACCAAGGTAAATATCGGGTTGGTTACCCGATATTTACCTTAGTTACCAAGCGCAGCAGCTTCCACGCGGCGCTGGGGGCTTGTCACTGGTTGCTGGTGAGCTCACCAGCAACTTGTGTAGCGACGCTCCAGCGATCCCTGCCAGGTCAGGTTGCTGGTGGGATCGCTGGAGCGTTGCAGTGTGACATCTCACCAGCAACCTCCTAGCAACTTACCAGCGATCCCTATCGTTGTTGGGATCGCTGGTAAGTTGCTTAGTGTGACTGGACCTTAAGTATGAGTGCTGTTCACAAGTTTGTGGAAGGTCTTAATTAGTCAGTAAAGGCTGGAAAAAGAGATAATTAATCCAAACATGTGAAGCTCATTGTTCTTTGTGCCTGAAATACTTCTTAATACTTTAGGGGAACCAAACAGAATTCTGGTGGTTTGAGGGGTTGAATAATAAATGACCCTCTGAATAAACTTTTCACAATTTAAAAAAAAAAATAAAAAAAGAAATAACATTTTTGCTGCAGTGCATTTCACACTTCCAGGCTGATCTACAGTCCAAATGTCACAATGCCAAGTTAATTCCGAATGTGTAAACCTGCTAAATCTGCAGGGGGTTGAATACTACTTGTAGGCACTGTATGTGTCTGTGTGGGCTACCTGCGCACAAAGGCATCTCACTTTCATCCTTCAGGATATTTACAGCCTTTGAGTGTTATTATGCTACCTTGGACAGACATTTCCATGGACTATATTACAGATTTACCGTCCTCTGCTGGTAATAGTGTTTTTTGTTGTGGTGGATAGGTTTTCTAAGGCGACACATTTTATTGCCTTACTGTCGTTATCTAATGCTAAGACTAACCTACATGTTTATTTGTGAGATTGTCAAACTCCACGGAGTTCCCTCTAATACAGTCTTTGATAGAGGAACTCTGTTTATTGCCAACTTTTGGCGCTAACTCATTTGTTGGCGTTCCACCTTCAGTCTAAAGAGCAAACAGAACGTGTAAATCAGAATTTGGAGCAAAATTTGTTTGTTTTGTTTCAGATAATCAGGATCAGTGGTCCTCGTTCCTCCTGCTTGCCAAATTTGCCATCAATAATCGTCGCCATGAATCTTCTGGTACATCTTTTTTTGGGGGTTTATGGTCATCATCCCTAGTTATGTACATTTCTGGAGGGGCTCTCATCGGTGGAACCTGGGAAGGACCAATTGGTCTCCGCATTATCGCCTACATGGGAGAAGGTTCAGCAGGATTTGTGTGACATTGGTTCAACTTGTAAGTATAAGCGTGCGGCTGACTGTAGACGTGTGCCTAGTCCGGACCTGTGTGTGGGTGATCTGGTATTGTTATCTACAAAAAAAATTAAGCTTAAGATACCTTGACTGAAGTTAGGACCTGAATTTATTGGTCTTTACAAAATCACAGTAGTCATTTTTCCACCTGGTGTTACCGGTATTTTACAAAATTCATGATATTTTTCCATAAACCTCTGTTAAAAAATATGTGGCTTCAGGAACTCCTCTTCCCTTACCTCCTCCTCCTCCTCCATTCCTAGTCGATGGGTCATCAGGATTTTAGATGTGAAAAATTGTTGATTCTTGTTTTGTTCGCCAAAAAATGCTTGAGTTTCCCATTGACCTCCATTATTCTCGTGATTCAAGACGAGCACCCGAGCATTTTAGTGCTCGTCCATCACTAGTTACCGCTCATCAACGCTCTCCAGAGGTCACTCAGAGGGCAGCGCGAGACTCGGAATGTCTCACGAGCAGTGACATCATTAACTCAGTGACATCATCACTGTTCATTGCCGAATTGGTAGACATGGTGGGAACGCCATAGAATATATTGGAGCGGCGGGGATTTTTTTTAATAATAAATTGGCGAACGAGGAACAGTGTCTTGTTTTTGTATTTTTTCTTAACAAGAAAGAGGTAATGTCTTTCAGGTTCCCATTTGTATAATAATAGAAGAAGAAATCGTGTCTATGCCGCACTAGTTCTCAATTTATTATTAATATAATTCCTTTATTGTTCGTACAGGATGACACGTTTCAGAGACATCCGTCTCCTTCATAAGGACAACAAAGGAACAAACTTTCCTTTTGTGGACTATGTCAAATTCAGTGGACTACTTTAGTGGACGCATGTGTTACAGAGGGGACGATTGGATATAAAATAATATGATGCCAATAGTCGCCCGAAGTCCGCCGGGCAGATGACACAGCCACTACGGGACTGGTGGATGAAAACAGGAACTAAGGAGAACCCAAATGAGAACGAAGCGGATGATTAAGGGCACCCCCCAACGTGTAGCATGTCCCTGTTAGCTTCACAGGTACATGGATATCGGTCATGTGTGTAGGGACATGTCAGACCAAGAGGAAAACCAAACAGGTATCGGTCACATGTGTAGGAACACGTTAGACCGAGAGGTAACCCAGTTAGCGTCACTGGGAAACCGAGGACATAGACACTGAACCGGTCACGTGCGTAGGAAGCACGATAGACTGGTAGGATAGCCCGGTTAGCGTACACAAGTCTGCCACAGGCACTGCTGACTGCCGGTCACGTGTGTGGGGACACGTCAGACCGCATGGGCTACTCAGCTAGCATTACTGGTTGCCCGAGGACTGATAGGACAGAGACTCACCCTCACCGTGCCAAGATACAGGTGTACCGAGATACGAAAACATGGTACTCGGCGCCTAACCCTAATTAACTCTGTCCTATCGCACACACACACCTGCCACAAGCACTGCAGGAAAGATGGCACTAGAAGCAAAGCATACATGCAGCACAGTCTGCTCACTGAGCTGCAGCAATAGACAATAATGCTCGTGCGCCGATGGACGTGGTTATGGAGCTTTTATAGCCACCTCCCTGGTCCAGGCCACATGGCATGTGGTAATGGCGCCGGTTGTGGACAACCGTGGCTGCCACATCACCGCTGACGTCACCGCGACCAATCAGCGGCTGCCACATCATCGCTGACATCATCGCAAGCCAATCAGCGGCCGCCGCGTCAGCGATGACTTCACACGCATGCGCAATAGCGGTATTCCCGCACATAGTGCCTGGAGAGGCTGCGTGAACCCGCGCGTGCGCGGTAGCGCTAAGTGAGCACTTAGGCTCAGAACGGTAGAAAACTCTAGCCACCTGATGCCCGTCAGCCCGACAACTCGAGCGACAGACAGGTGGCGCTGTGGAGTCGACTGATCCCAAAGTGGGAGTCAATGATGGAACTTGACCGGTTCGGGATTCAGAAGGACCCCGAACCGTAACAGCATGTTTTTTTAAATAAATTGTGAACCAGGGCAAGAGTTGGAGTATTTTTTTTTTTAAATATTTTTGTGTTTTTGTTCTATTTATTTATTAGTTTAGTAACTGGGTGCCTGATAGACCTCTCTCCATTACTAACCCCTGGGCTTCATGCCAGCTGACAATATTCAGCTGATAGGAACCCCAAAAGTATTGCCCTGATTGCCACCACACCAGGGCAATTGGGAAGAGCTAGGCAAAGTGCCAAAAATAGAGCCTCTAATGGATGCCCCACCTTTTAGATGGCTGTAGGCTGCTATTTTTAGGCTGGGAAGGGTCCAATAACCATGGACCTTCCCAGCCTGATAGTATCAGCCTTCAGCTGTCTGCTTTACCTTGGCTGGTTATCATAAATGAAGGGGAACCCCCGTCGTTTTTTGTTTTGTTTTTTTATTTAATAGGTTAAACAAAGCTAAATACACCCTTAAGTGCCACATGAAATACACTAAAGGGTGCAAGTGTATAAGCCCTGCTCTAATCTAAGCTCTCCCTCCTTCATCACCTCTCCCTGAATCAAGCATCGCAATGCAAGCATCAAGCCCTCAGGTCTCATATAACAGCAGATGATGCGGCCGGCCCATTACAGTAATGCCAGTGGAAAACATAGTTACCTCATTATTGTGTATGGCAGGCAATCCCCACATGTTGATAGGCTGTCTAAGAGCTGCACAACATGCGGGCGGGATCATCAGCATGGCGCTTAAGCACCTGCCATACTCTATCGAGGACCTTAATCTTGATCGAGTATTAAGCAGTGCAAGGGATGCTCGCTCCTCACTACTCTTAATGTGAAACATTTCCAGTACATACATATAAAGTTACAGTGGGGAAAAAAGTAATTAATCAGTCACCAATTGTGCAAGTTCTCCCACTTAAAAAGATGAGATTTGCCTGTAATTGACATCATAGGTGACCACAACTATGAAAGACAAAATAAGAAAACAAATCCAGAATATCACCTTGAACTTTTTTTTGCAAATTATGGTGGAAAATAAGTATTTGGTCAATAACAAAAGTTAATCTCAATATTTTGTTATATATCCTTTGTTGGCAATGACAGAGGTGAAACGTTTTCTGTGAGTCTTCACAAGGTTGGCACACACTGTTGGTGGTATGTTGGCCCATACCTCCATGCAGATCTCCTCTACAGCAGTGATGTTTTGGGCCTCTCACTGGGCACTATGGACTTTCAACTCCCTCTAAAGGTTTTCTATGGGGTTGAGATCTGGGGACTGTCTAGGCCACTTCAGGACCTTCATATGCTTCTTACGAAGACATACATTTGTTGCCCTGACGGTGTGCTTGGGATCATTATCATGCTGAAAGACCCAGCCACGTTTCATCTTCAATGTCCTTGCTGATGGAAGGAGGTTTGCACTCAACATCTCACGATACATGGCCCCATTTATTCTTTCATGTACACGGATCAGTTGTCCTGGTCCCTTTGCAGAGAAACAGCCCCAAATCATGATGTTGCAACCCCCATGCTTCACAGTAGGTATGGTGTTCTTTGGATGCAACTCAGCATTGTCTCCTCAAAACATGAGTTGTGTGTCTACCAAACAGTTCTACTTTGGTTTCATCAGACCATATGACTTTCTCCCAATACTCTTCTGGATAATCCAAATGCTCTCTAGCAAACTTCAGATGGGCCCGGACATGTACTGGCTTAAGCAGGGGAACACGTCTGGCATTGCAAGAACTGTCACTGGTAGCATATTGTGTTACTGATGGATGCGTTTGTAAACGGTGGTCCCAATTCTATGCAGGTCTTTCACTAGGTCCCTCCGTGTGGGTTGGGATTTTTGCTCACCGTTCTTGTGATCATTTTGACCCCACGGGGTGAAATCTTGCATGGAGCCCCAGATGGAGGGAGGTTATCAGTGGTCTTGAACGTCTTCCATTTTCTTATTATTGCTCCCACAGTTGATTTCATCACACCAAGCTGCTTGCCTATTGCAGATTCAGTCTTCCCAGCCTGGTGCAGAGCTACAATTTTGTTTCTGGTGTCCTTCAACAGCTCTTTGGTCTTCACCATAGTGGAGTTTGGAGTGTGACTGTTTGAGGTTGTGGACAGGTGTCTTTTATACTGATGACAAGTTCAAACAGGTGCCATTACTACAGGTAAAGAGTGGAGGACAGAGGAGCCTCTTAAAGAAGACATTACATGTCTGTAAGAACCAGAAATCTTCCATGTTTTTAGGTGACTAAATACTTATTTTCCATCAGAATTTGCAAACCAAATCTTACCAAATCAGACAAGGTAATTTTCTAGATGTGTTCTCATTTTGTCTCTCATAGTTGTGGTCACCTATAATGTCAATTACAGGCCTCTCTCATCTTTATAAGTGGGAGAACGTCCACAATTGGTGGCTGACATAATACTTTTTTCCCCAATGTGTTCGAAGCACAAGAACTAACCCTTACTTATAGTAGAACAAATTTCCAGAGAACCATACTCAAAATACACCCGTTGTTCCTGTATGTCCAGGAACCATACGAGTAGCACCAACTCCTAGTCATATTAAGGAAAGGAGGACATGCGAGTTATCAAAGTGCAAAAATGCATGATTTATTAGAAAATGTGGTGACACAAAACTTGTAAAAGTTAGTGTGAATAATTAAAAAAGACACCAGACCAATCAGGATGTTACATGTGTATAGAATATTAGTTCCAAATTGCAAAAAAGGCACTCATTTCAATGTGTATACAATCAATAAGTCTCTACTATGAAGCATCTCTATCATATATTCAAGAGCAATAATGGCATTCATGCACAGTAAGGCATATATAAATTCAATGCAACAAAAGGAGGCAGTGATTGATATAAACACGTAATGGATATGTAGGCCTGTCGGCTCTAATATAGGGTATATCCCCGGATAATAGTATGTGAAGCTATAAAGCCACTAGTCGTGGCAAGTCCAGGAATTTTTTAGAGCTGTAACATAAAAGTCCCATCAAGGCACAAGTCATACCCTTAGATGCCTGCACAAGGATCGATTGGCATGTGCCAAAATACAGGATTGGTCCGGAGAGAGGGCCCCAAGGCTGCCCGACGACTTATTGATTGTATACACATTGAAATGAGTGCCTTTTTTGCAATTTGGAACTAATATTCTATACACATGTAACATCCTGATTGGTCTGGTGTCTTTTTTAATTATTCACACTAACTTTTACAAGTTTTGTGTCACCACATTTTCTAATAAATCATGTATTTTTGCACTTTGATGACCCTTACTTATAGTGTGTAAACCCACATTGGTGTTGGATGAGTTACAATGGCAGCTGGGGGACAACACTGTGACTCATTTCTGCCTCCCAATTACAAAACTTTTTCGGAATATGTTTACATTCTATAACATGGTGCCATAGGTCCTAGATGTAGGATGATACATATTGTCCTGTCACAGTATTGTGCCTTTTGGACATCTTAAATCTGACGTGATCAGATCTCCAGTACCAGTTACCCCCTGGGATATGACTACTGACTCCTCTTGATGAGACTCAGTGGAAAAATTATCCTTTATTCTCAAACTCTTTCCCTTTTTTTTTTTTTATAGAAAGTGTGCTAATAAATTTGACAAAGTTGTGTGTTTATACACAATATGCCAACCAACTCTCTCAACTCCCTGGGTTCTGTTGCAATATTGTACCACCAAAAGAATATAATAAGACAAGCCCATATATAAGGAAGATTTAATACAAAATCTTATTACTGACTGGTAACAAGTTTTTAGGATCCAGTTAGACATTGTTGCAGAATATTCTGTGCACATGATTGGATATATAGATGATATCTGGATTATATTTGCTGATAGTGATGTTTATTGACAACTGCATACAGAACCATCATCTATTTTTTGTTACTATCTTTTTTCTGTGTGAGTTCTCTGATGTGCAATTAAAAGAGACTTTCGCTGATAACACTTGTTACATACAGTACATGAAAATGGCTTCTCACCTGTGTGAGTTCTCAGATGTCTAACTAAAGCAGATTTGTGAACAAAGCATTTTCCACATTCTGAACAAGAAAATGGCTTCTCACCTGTGTGAGATTTTAGATGTACATCAAGCTGCGATTCCAAAGTAAAACATTTTCCACACTCTGGACATGAAAATGGTTTTCCCTTGTGAGATATTTGATGTGAAATTAGAGATGACTTTTGGTTAAAGCACTTTCCACATTCTGTACATAAAAAGGGCTTCTCCCCCGTGTGAATTATTTGATGTCTTACAAGGCCTGATTTATGGGTAAAACGTTTCTCACATTCTGAACATGAAAATGGCTTCTCCCCAGTGTGAATTTTTTGATGTCTAACAAGCTCCGATTTCCGAGGAAAACATTTTGCACATTCGGAACATGAATACGGCTTCTCCCCTTTGTGATGAGTTCTTACATGTACATCAAGACTGGATTTACTGCTATACCATTTTCCACATTGTAAACATAAAATTGTGTTCAATCCAGTGTGAGTTTTCTGATGGTCAACCAGATATGAATTCTGAGTAAAAGATTTCCCACATAGATTGCATGAAAATGGCTTCTCCTCTGTGTGAATTCTCATGTGTCTAACAAAATTGTATTTGTGAACAAAGCCTTTTCCACATTCTGTACAAGAAAATGGCTTCTCTCCTGTGTGAGTTTTCAGATGTACATCAAGCTGCGATTTATAATTAAAACATTTTCCACAGTCTGAGCATGGAATGGGCTTCTCTCCTGTGTGATTTCTTTGATGTTTAAAAAGACGTGATTTCTGCGTAAAACATTTTCCACATTCCTGACATGGAAATGTTTTTCCTGTATGAATTATC
The DNA here is from genome assembly GCF_048569485.1 of Anomaloglossus baeobatrachus. NCBI lineage: Eukaryota > Metazoa > Chordata > Amphibia > Anura > Aromobatidae > Anomaloglossus > Anomaloglossus baeobatrachus. Next base: position 948,865,685 of record NC_134353.1, on the reverse strand, counting down.
CAATGTACAATTAGAGCTGACTTTTGTCTAAAACATTTTCCACATATGGTGCAAGAAAATGGCTTCTCCCCTGTATGTACACTTTTATGTTTAACAAGCTGTGTTTTCCAAGTAAAACATTTATCACATTTTGAGCACGAAAATGGCTTCTCCCCTGTGTGAGTTCTTTGATGTACAATTAGAGTTGCTTTTTGTCTAAAAGACTTTCCACATAGGGTACAAGAAAATGGTTTCTCCCCCGTGTGAATTCTCTCATGGTTAACAAGACATGATTTTGAGGTAAAACATTTCCCACATTTTAAACATGAATATGGCTTCTCCCCTGTGTGAGTTCTTTGATGTACAATTAAAGTTGTCTTTTGTCTAAAACACTTTCCACATTGGGTACAAGAAAATGGCTTCTTCCCTGTGTGAATTATTTGATGTGTACCAAGATCTGATTTCTGGGTAAAACATTTCTTACTTTCTGAACATGAAGACTGTTTCTCCCCTGTGTGATGAGTTATTAAATGTACATCAAGACTTGATTTGCTGTTAAAACATTTCCCACATTCTAAACATAAATTAGGCTTTATCTCTATGTGAGTTTTCTGATGTTCAACCAGAGATGAATTCTGAGGAAACCATTTCCCACATTCCGAGCATAAATACGGCTTCTCCTCTGTTTCAGCTCTTTCGTGTTGAACCACCCTTATATGACTTTCATTCTGCAGTGAATCAGGAAATAAGACTTGTTTAAAAGCATCAGATGAGGGATCTTGGATGTGAAGGGCTGAGGAAAACTCTGGGAAGACTTGCTTATCATATATACGATGTATAACACCACAATCACCTGACAGAAAAAAATAAAAAAAAGATTTTGTAAGTTTTAAACAAAATAACATAGTAACTTGGGTGTTCACTGGTAATTCTCAGGCCCCTGACTGCAGTATTGTTGTGCTGCCCAAATAGTGATGTCTTATTACCAAGACAACTCTTCTACAATTTCAAAAGGAAAATCACAAACTTGTACATAATAATATGGATGTTTCATAGTCAGTGCCACAAGAACAGAATCTATAGCTCTCCTACATGTGGTCACATGTGTGAAATAATGAAAAACAAAGAGTCTAAAGACTCTACAAGGACACAGGAGTGAAGAACAAAAATCCCCATCCAAGTACAAACTGTATTTTTCGATTTATATGACGCACCGGATTATAAGACGCACCCTAAATTTAGAAAAAAAAATAAAGGTAAAAAAAAGCTCCAATGCTGTCTTACTGAAGGGGGAGGTGGCAACAGTTGTGGAGCTGGGTCACAGGAGACAGTGGCGGTGGTGGAGCAGGGCAATGTTGCGGCGGGTGTCCCAGATGCTCGCTGCGGGCGCCTTGAGGCAGGCAAGATCCAGAAACTGCTGTGGGCTGCAGGCCACTGTGCTGTGGGCGTTGAGGTGTGGTAGGGGCCATCCTTAAAGGGAACCAGTCAGGTGCAATATGCACCCAGAACCACAAGCGGTACGGGTGCATATCACTAATCCCTGCCTAACCGTCCCTGTACAAAACTAGCATAGATAAAGAGATATTTAGAAAAAGTATTTCTCAAGATCTATTATCGTATGCTAATGAGCGAGAGGACTAGTTGCGTGGGAGTTAGTTCCCCTGGCTACTCGGCCTCCATTAGCATGTTAGTACTCCCCTGAGGGCGTGCTAACATGCTAATGAATACGCAGCGTCAGAGGATAATCTCACTCACCTCTCCGCTGCCATCACGTCCGACGCTGGATTTCGGCTCAGTGCGCATGACCCCGGAGTTTCGGTCATGCGCACTATGAAGCCGGGTGTACGTGTCCTGGCTTCAAATTGAAATAGCGCGCGTGACCGGAAGTCTGGGATCATGTGCACTGAGCCGAAATCCAGCGTCGGGTGGAGATGTCAGCAGTGAGATGAGCGCGACCAGCCTCTGACGCTGCGCATTCATTAGTATGTTACCACACCCACAGGAGTGTACTAACATGCTAATGGTGGCGACCGGCAAGGGCTAGGAACGCCCAGGGGACTAGGCCTTTCGCTCATTAGCATATGATAAAAGATCTTTAGAAATACTTTATCTAAAGATCGCTCTATCTATGCTAGTGTATACAGGTACGGTTAGGCAGGGATTAGCAATATGTACCTAGAACTGCTTGTGGTTCTGGGTGCATATTGGGCCTGACAGCTTCCCTTTAAATCGGTGGTGCAGGCTTCAAAGAAATGGCGCCCAAAGTCGGCGAGTGTGCAGATTGAGATATCGGCTCAATGACAAGCTGAGAACTCCGGGCGCTGTTTTCCTTAAGTCTGCTGCTCGGCTGGAGGCAGTGCGTGCGCAGATAAGAACTTGAGCCCGGAGCTTCATCTACGCATGCGCCTACTTCGGGCACCATTATTTGAAGCTGCACCGCAGACCTAAGAATGACCCCTACCTCACTTCCCCCCAGCACAGTGGCCGTCAGCACAGTGGCCGCCAGCAATGACCCTATCAAGGTTGGAAATTTTGGGGAAATCACAAAATGGGATTTCTCAGGGTCACAGAGATGGAGTTCGATCTGCGCAGATATACAGTAATTGAATCAGACAATGACACGTGTTCACTGCCTGAGCAGAAGCCAGCTTCTGACCCGTATATTAAAGAATCTTGTGATTATACAATACAACATTCGACTTCGACCTTGGAGCAAGACAAGGAGTCAACATCCCACATGATGTGAACCAACTGATTATGAATCCTCTCAGTATGTTATGAATACCTCTTTGTTCATTGTTCATTTTGGCTTTATTATCTTTGTTAACACTTTGCAGAATACACATCTAAGAATCATATTATGAAGCTTCTATGCGATTGTCATAAGAGACAGAGATGATTATGCAACGACATCAATATTTTGATTATTTACACACAGATAATCTTATTACATCTGGACAAACGGCCTATAGCCCAGGCCGACCCTCACACCCCTGCCTCCTGCTACCCCTCTCCACCAACTCATGTTAAGCTACAATCGGGTTATAAGACGCATTCCTCATTTTCCTCCCAAATTTTTGGGAGGAAAATTGGGCTTTATAATCTGAAAAATACGGTATTTCCCACACACAATTGCCTTGGATTGCAAACAAAAATCCACAAACTGTACATTTTCTAAACAAAAACAATGGCAAAAAGATGGAAATACTGTGTACTTTTTCCTATTTTCAAAGCTGATATTCTGTTCATTCCTCTGCTGAAATGATTTTAGCAGATAAATAATTCTAGAAATCCCTCAACGCAATTTCATTTATTTCACCACATTTCTGGGACCCAAATATATTGACAGCAGAAAATAGGAAATAGAACTAGGCCTAGATATTATGCAGAGAAAAAGAAGAATCAGTGACTTGTGTGCGTTATTGGGTGGTCTGTACTCACCGGGGCGGTGATCTGTAGGAATCTCCTCGTTACTCCGCTGATCGCCCCTCACATTTCTCTCTGGAGAATTAATATTGTTCAGATCTTTATCCGGATCCAAAAGCTGCAAAACAAAATATTGTAAAAGTCCCCGGGAATAATGGAGATAAGATCCGGACATGTGAGGTCTGTGGTCAGCTGTGATCCTGCCGTCTCCACCGCTCTCATTACACAAGTATAAACATCTAATACTGGAGGAGAAAACAAGACTGAACACAAGGAGGTCACAGCCGTCTACACCTCATAGGGGAGATCTCCATCTACCTGAGGATCCTGTGGAGGAGGAGGAGCGGGACATCTCTCTGGGGTCGTCCTCGTACTGGAGAGACCTGCAGGAGACACAGACAGGACGGACATCATTATTACATACAGATAATTATAGGCCGGGTGTATTCAGTCCTGTCTATTACCTGCTGATGTGCGGGGCTGGGGCTCCTCCATCATCACCTCCTTGTACCGCTCCTTGTGTCCTTCTAGATACTCCCACTCCTCCATGGAGAAATAGACGGTGACGTCCTGACACCTTATAGGAACCTGACAACACAATGATACCGTCATCACCCAGAATCCTCCAGTGCCGTCCTGTATAATGTCCCAGCATTCCCAGCAGTGTCACCTCTCCAGTCAGCAGCTCAAGCATCTTGTGGATGAGTTCTAGGATCTTCTGATCATTGATGTCCTCATGTATCCGGGGGTGAGGTGGAGGCCCCAGAATTGGGCTCAGGGTTCCTCCCCATCCTTCAGACACAGGGGCCTGACAGCGATCACTAGAGGTCTTCACTACTGTGTAGCCCTGAGTGTGGAGACATTAATAATATCAATACAGACATTTCCAGAGTCCATCACTTCTCCGATCATATCCTCTGTTATTCCCATAGATCATGATGTAATATGATGACATCAGAACCTCTCACCTCCCCGGTCATATCCTCTGTTATTCCCATAGATAATGATGTAATGTGATGACATCAGAACCTCTCACCTCCCCGGTCATATCCTCTGTTATTCCCATAGATAATGATGTAATGTGATGACATCAGAACCTGTCACCTCCCCGGTCATATCCTCTGTTATTCCCATAGATAATGATGTAATGTGATGACATCAGAGCCTCTCACCTCCCCGGTCATATCCTCTGTTATTCCTATAGATAATGATGTAATGTGATGACATCAGAACCTCTCACCTCCCCGGTCATATCCTCTGTTATTCCTATAGATAATGATGTAATGTGATGACATCAGAGCCTCTCACCTCTCCAGTAAGATGGAAGATTATCTCCAGGGTCAGGTTTAATATCTTCTCTACCATCTTGCCTCTCTCCTTATTCATCTTTGATGAGTCAATCTGGAAATATCTTTTATTTAGAAAAAAAAAAAATCTACGGTGGTTCCTATAGAGTAAAAAGAATTGAAACATGTTGAAAAAAAATGAAGACATGAAAAACACAATATCATCTAGAGATAATGAATGAAGACATTGGTGCTTGTAACAATATGTAAACTGTTCACAAAGGGACCCAAGGAAACCTCTAAGCAACTAAAGGCCTCTCTGACGTTAGCTAGGGTTAAAGGTTTTGCCCACTACTCAGACAACCCTTTTTAAATGAATATAGAACCTGATGTATAATAAAAAGCCTGTAATCTGCTCTTGTGCCATGTGTCGCATGAAATAGTAATGTGACATGAGCCCTGCAGGAAATAAGAGGCAGCTAATTGCACGCACCACTTATTTCCTTTGGACAAAACTGAGGTGTGGAGGAAGTCCAAACCACTGCTCTCACTTCCTCCCACATTCAGTTTTGTCCGAAGGAAGTGAGGGTTAAGCGGCCCATTAATGACCGCTGATTGGTTGCAGTTATAGATTTAAATATAGACCTTAACCCTATAGAAATGTCGTGGAATGACCTGAAGTCAGCAGCTGCTGGGAGAAAACAGCTGTTTAGTAGGAATCAAAAAGCTAAAATTCATCCAAGCCGATGTGAGGAACTAATCAACAATCACTGCACCAGACACGGAGAGCAAAAGGTTCACAAGCAGTGCCTTGAAAAATTATTCCTACCCCATGAACTTTTGCACATTTGTTTTTTTTCACGTTACACCCATAAACTTATAGGTATTTTATTAGGATTTTATGTGATATCCACTCTATGTAGAAAGTGTTTGTGAAATTATTCGTGGTTTTCAAAATGTTTAAAAAATACATTGTGCATTTGTATTCAGTCGCCTAAGTCAATACTTTCTTAGGACCACCTTGATCTGCAGTTACTCCTGCAGTCTTTTGGGGTTGGTCTAGAGGTGACATTGTTGCCCCTTCTTCTTTGCAAACAAGCTCTCGCTCAATGAGATTCAATGGAGATGTCTGTGAACAGCAATTTTCAAGAATACACTTTGGTCTAAACCCTCCATTGTAGATCTGCAGGATATTTAGGGTCGTTGTCCTGCTGGAAGGTGAACCTACCCTCCAGTCTCAGGTTTTTTGTAGCCTCTAACAGGTTTTTCTCTAGGATTGCCCTGCATTTACTTCCATCCATCTTCCCATCACCTCTGACCAGCTTTCCTACCTCTGCTGAAGAAAAGTCCCCCCACAGCAGGTTGCTGCCACCACCATGCGTGATGGTGGGGATGGTGTTTTTTAGGGTGATGTGCAGTGTTAGTTTTTGCCACACATAGCATTTTGTTCAAAAAGTTCTACTCAAGTCTCATCTAACCAGAGCACCTTCTTTCACTGCTTGCTGTGTCCCCTACGGGCACGTGGAAGAAGGAGCTCTGGTCAGATGAGACCAGAGTAGAACTTTTGGTGCTAAATGCAAAATGTTATATGTGGAGGAAAACAAAACCTGCATGGTGGAGACGCATCGTGCTGTGGGGAGGCTTTTCTTCAGCAGGGGCAGGAAAGCTGCTCAGAGGTGATGGGAAGATGGATGGAGCTAAATACAGGGTAATCCTGGAGGAAAACCTGTGGCCGGGCATAGGTTCACCCTCCCGGAGGACAAGGACCCTAAAAATCCTGCAGAGATACAATGGAGGGTATAGATCAAAGCATATTCCTGTGTGTGAACGGCCGAGTCACAGTCCAGACCCAAATCCACCAAGAATCTGGGGCAAGATGTGAAAATTACTGATCACAGATGTCTCCATCCAATCTCACTGAGCCAGAGAAAAAGAGGAAAATGGCACCTCTAGATGTGCAAAGCTTGAGAGACCCCAAAAAACAGAGAAAGGTGGTCCTAGAAAGTGCTGACTCCGGGGGCTGAATACAAATGCAAGACAGAGAAAGATGATCCTACAAAGTACTGACTTGAGAGGGCTGAACACAAATGCACCTCACAATTTGTGTTCATCCCCTTTCCTTTACACTTCACAAATACTGTACTTCTAATTAGTGATGGAAAATCACATAAAATACATTTAAATTTGTGGGTGTAAAGTGGATACATTTGTAGGGTATGAATAATTTTGCAAAGCACAGTATTATTGCCATTCACAGACATAAAAGACAAAGACCAATATTTTTTTTTACTTTTCTTTGACCTGGTTTTCTGTCTACTTGTCGGATTTTCGGAATATAGTAAATTCTGAAGGGTTCACAAATTTTGACGCTCCACTGTAATATACATATCTAATATATAAAGCTGAATGTGTGTGTATGTATGTATGTATGTATGTATGTATGTATGTATGTATGTATGTATGTATGTATGTGTGTGTGTGTGTGTGCGTGTGTGTGTCCGGGATTGGCATCTGCACCGTCGCAGCTACAGCCACAAAATTTTGCACACTCATACGTCTGGACCCCGAGAGCGTCATAGGCTGTGTTGTGAGGAAAAATTTTAACCCCGCGCGTTCCAATTTACCAATCAATTTTGCCCCTATATACATAATGGGGAAAAAGTGAAAAGAAAAGTGTATCCGCACTGTCGCATTTACAATCACGAAATTTTGCACAGACACCTCATGTGACCCAGGGAACGTCATAGACTATGTTTTGACAGGAAAATGTAACCCCGCGCTTTACAGTAACTCTCCAAAAAACATGGCTCCATTAAAGTAAATGGAGCCTGGAACTACAGGTTATGAGTAGGAGCTGTGATTGGTTGCTATAGGAACAAAAGACATTCAAAGTATAAGAAGCTTATATGTGAGGTAATAAGATGTCGGTGTGGAGACGCGGAAAGAGACACAGACGGGGAAAGAGACACAGACGGGGAAAGAGACACAGACGGGGAAAGAGACACAGACGGGGAAAGAGACACAGACGGGGAAAGAGACACAGACGGGGAAAGAGACACAGACGGGGAAAGAGACACAGACGGGGAAAGAGACACAGACGGGGAAAGAGACACAGACGGGGAAAGAGACAGACGGAGCACATTACTTGGCCAATTTAGTTAAATCTGTGTGGAATATCTGTGGTGTTGAAATACAGTATATGTCGTGAAATGCTTCAATTAGCTTAGTTTTTGCCTTTTAATAATTATATTTCTATCTATTTGTTTTGTGTTTTTTGTGTGCAGAATACATTGTCATGTGCATAAAAACCGACATTACCGCCACCAATGTCCTCACAATCAATGTAAATATGGACTGAAGATCCCAGACATCAGAGACCGGAACGTCTGCTTAATCTGGTCAGGAAAAGCACAGCAAACTCTGCTCTACTTCCGTTGAAGAACTACAAGTGACAGCACGTCCTGTATTATTCAGGTGAGGTATTTGCAAAGGGGGCTTTACACGCTACGACATCGCTAATGCGAAGTCGTTGCGGTCACGGAATTGGTGACGCACATCCGGCCGCATTAGCGATGCCGTTGCGTGTGACACTTATGAGCGATTTTGCATCGTCACAAAAACATGCAAAATCGCTCATCGGTGACATGGGGGTCCATTCTCAAATATCGTTACTGCAACAGTAACGAAGTTGTTCCTCGTTCCTGCGGCAGCACACATCGCTCCGTGTGACACCGCAGGAACGAGGAAGCTCTCCTTACCTGCCTCCCGGCCACAATGCGGAAAGAAGGAGGTGGGCGGGATGTTACGTCCCGCTCATCTCCGCCCCTCCGCTTCTAATGGGCGGCGGTTCAGTGACGCAGCTGTGACGTCGCTGTGACGCTGAAAGAACCGCCCCCTTAGAAAGGAGACGGTTCGCCGGTCACAGCGACGTCGCTGGGCAGGTAAGTACGTGTGACAGGTCTGGGCGATGTTGTGCAGCACGGGCAGCGATTTGCCCGTGTCGCACAACAGATGGGGGCGGGTACCCAGCGTGTAAAGCCCGCTTAAGTCTATAATTACATGAGAAGATTTAATAATGTCATTTAAGAATTAAACCCCAGACCAAGGTATAAGATAAATAATCGTCAAAATGGAACATAGGTTTTCCCGCGCAGCAAGTTACCCTAGATCAGTACAGGTAATATACACACAAGAGAAAGAAAAGCACCAAAGATTTCATGTCTGCGATGTCATCCCAACAAGAGGCCTATACACAACCCAAGAGAAAACTGCAGCAGTGAACGGACCGCACCGCTACACTGCAAAGAGAGAGCCCAGGGTTTACAGACAGTGTGAGGTCTGTCGCTCTCTCTTCCCCATGTGTAGTGCGGGGTCTGTCGCCCTCTCTCTCCCTCGTTTGTAGTGCGGGGTCTGTCGCCCTCTCTCTCCCTCGTGTGTAGTGCGGGGTCTGTCGCCCTCTCTCTTCCTCGTGTGTAGTGCGGGGTCTGTCGCCCTCTCTCTTACTCGTGTGTAGTGCGGGGTCTGTCGCCCTCTCTCTCCCTCATATGTAGTGCGGGGTCTGTCGCCCTCTCTCGCCCTCGTGTGTAGTGCGGGGTCTGTCGCCCTCTCTCTCCCTCATGTGTAGTGCGGGGTCTGTCGCCCTCTCTCGCCCTCGTGTGTAGTGCGGGGCCTGTCGCTCTCTCTCCCTCATGTGTAGTGCGGGGTCTGTCGCTCTCTCTCCCTCATGTGTAGTGTGGGGTCTGTCGCCCTCTCTCTCCCTCATGTGTAGTGTGGGGTCTGTCGCCCTCTCTCTCCCTCATGTGTAGTGCGGGGTCTGTCGCTCTCTCTCCTCCATGTGTAGTGCGGGGTCTGTCGCTCTCTCTCCCTCGTGTGTAGTGCGGGGTCTGTCGCTCTCTCCCCCTCATGTGTAGTGCGGGGTCTGTCGCTCTCTCCCTCATGTGTAGTGCGGGGTTTGTCCCTCTCTCTCCCTCATGTGTAGTGCGGGGTTTGTCGCTCTCTCTCCCTCATGTGTAGTGCGGGGTTTGTCGCTCTCTCTCCCTCATGTGTAGTGCGGGGTTTGTCGCTCTCTCCCTCATGTGTAGTGCGGGGTCTGTCGCTCTCTCTCCCTCATGTGTAGAGCGGGGTCTGTCGCTCTCTCTCTCCCTCATGTGTAGTGCGGGGTCTGTCGCTCTCTCTCCCTCATGTGTAGTGCAGGGTCTGTTGCTCTCTCTCCCTCATGTGTAGTGCGGGGTCTGTCGCTCTCTCTCCCTCATGTGTAGTGCGGGGTCTGTCGCTCTCTCCCTCATGTGTAGTGCGGGGTCTGTCGCTCTCTCTCTCCCTCATGTGTAGTGCGGGGTCTGTCGCTCTCTCTCCCTCATGTGTAGTGCGGGGTCTGTCACTCTCTCTCCCTCATGTGTAGTGCGGGGTCTGTCGCTCTCTCCCTCATGTGTAGTGCGGGGTCTGTCGCTCTCTCTCCCTCATGTGTAGTGCGGGGTCTGTCGCTATCTCTCTCCCTCATATGTAGTGCGGGGTCTGTCGCTCTCTCTCTCCTCCATGTGTAGTGCGGGGTCTGTCGCTCTCTCTCCTCCATGTGTAGTGCGGGGTCTGTCGCTCTCTCTCTCCCCTCATGTGTAGTGCGGGGTCTGTCGCTCTCTCTCCCTCATGTGTAGTGCGGGGTCTGTCGCTCTCTCTCCCTCATGTGTAGTGCGGGGTCTGTCGCTCTCTCTCCCTCATATGTAGTGCGGGGTCTGTCGCTCTCTCTCCCTCATGTGTAGTGCGGGGTCTGTTGCTCTCTCTCCCTCATGTGTAGTGCGGGGTCTGTCGCTCTCTCTCCCTCATGTGTAGTGCGGGGTCTGTCGCTCTCTCCCTCATGTGTAGTGCGGGGTCTGTCGCTCTCTCTCCCTCATGTGTAGTGCGGGGTCTGTCGCTCTCTCTCCCTCATGTGTAGTGCGGGGTCTGTCGCTATCTCTCTCCCTCATATGTAGTGCGGGGTCTGTCGCTCTCTCTCTCCTCCATGTGTAGTGCGGGGTCTGTCGCTCTCTCTCCTCCATGTGTAGTGCGGGGTCTGTCGCTCTCTCTCTCCCCTCATGTGTAGTGCGGGGTCTGTCGCTCTCTTTCCCTCATGTGTAGTGCGGGGTCTGTCGCTCTCTCCCTCATGTGTAGTGCGGGGTCTGTCGCTCTCTCTCTCCCTCATGTGTAGTGCGGGGTCTGTCGCTCTCTCTCCCTCATGTGTAGTGCGGGGTCTGTCGCTCTCTCCCTCATGTGTAGTGCGGGGTCTGTCGCTCTCTCTCCCTCATGTGTAGTGCAGGGTCTGTCGCTCTCTCTCTCCCTCATGTGTAGTGCGGGGTCTGTCGCTCTCTCCCTCATGTGTAGTGCGGGGTCTGTCGCTCTCTCTCTCCCCCATGTGTAGTGCAGGGTCTGTCGCTCTCTCTCCCTCATGTGTAGTTCGGGGTCTGTCGCTCTCTCTCTCCCCCATGTGTAGTGCAGGGTCTGTCGCTCTCTCTCCCTCATGTGTAGTGCGGGGTCTGTCGCTCTCTCTCTCCCCCATGTGTAGTGCGGGGTCTGTCGCTCTCTCTCCCTCATGTGTAGTGCAGGGTCTGTCGCTCTCTCTCTCCCTCATGTGTAGTGCGGGGTCTGTCGCTCTCTCTCCCCCATGTGTAGTGCGGGGTTTGTCGCTCTCTCCCTCATGTGTAGTGCGGGGTCTGTCGCTCTCTCTCCCTCATGTGTAGTGCGGGGTCTGTCGCTCTCTCTCCCTCATATGTAGTGCGGGGTCTGTCGCTCTCTCTCCCTCATGTGTAGTGCGGGGTCTGTTGCTCTCTCTCCCTCATGTGTAGTGCGGGGTCTGTCGCTCTCTCTCCCTCATGTGTAGTGCGGGGTCTGTCGCTCTCTCCCTCATGTGTAGTGCGGGGTCTGTCGCTCTCTCTCTCCCTCATGTGTAGTGCGGGGTCTGTCGCTCTCTCTCCCTCATGTGTAGTGCGGGGTCTGTCACTCTCTCTCCCTCATGTGTAGTGCGGGGTCTGTCGCTCTCTCCCTCATGTGTAGTGCGGGGTCTGTCGCTCTCTCTCCCTCATGTGTAGTGCGGGGTTTGTCGCTATCTCTCTCCCTCATATGTAGTGCGGGGTCTGTCGCTCTCTCTCTCCTCCATGTGTAGTGCGGGGTCTGTCGCTCTCTCTCCTCCATGTGTAGTGCGGGGTCTGTCGCTCTCTCTCTCCCCTCATGTGTAGTGCGGGGTCTGTCGCTCTCTCTCCCTCATGTGTAGTGCGGGGTCTGTCGCTCTCTCTCTCCTCCATGTGTAGTGCGGGGTCTGTCGCTCTCTCTCCTCCATGTGTAGTGCGGGGTCTGTCGCTCTCTCTCTCCCCTCATGTGTAGTGCGGGGTCTGTCGCTCTCTCTCCCTCATGTGTAGTGCGGGGTCTGTCGCTCTCTCTCCCTCATATGTAGTGCGGGGTCTGTCGCTATCTCTCTCCCTCATATGTAGTGCGGGGTCTGTTGCTCTCTCTCTCCTCCATGTGTAGTGCGGGGTCTGTCGCTCTCTCTCTCCCTCATGTGTAGTGCGGGGTCTGTCGCTCTCTCTCTCCTCCATGTGTAGTGCGGGGTCTGTCGCTCTCTCTCCCTCATGTGTAGTGCGGGGTCTGTCGCTCTCTCTCCCTCATGTGTAGTGCGGGGTCTGTCGCTCTCTCTCCCTCATGTGTAGTGCGGGGTCTGTCGCTCTCTCTCTCTCCCTCATGTGTAGTGCGGGGTCTGTCGCTCTCTCCCTCATGTGTAGTGCGGGGTCTGTCGCTCTCTCTCCCTCATGTGTAGTGCGGGGTCTGTCGCTCTCTCTCCCTCATGTGTAGTGCGGGGTCTGTCGCTCTCTCCCTCATGTGTAGTGCGGGGTCTGTCGCTCTCTCTCCCTCATGTGTAGTGCGGGGTCTGTCGCTCTCTCTCCCTCATGTGTAGTGCGGGGTCTGTCGCTCTCTCTCCCTCATGTGTAGTGCGGGGTCTGTCGCTCTCTCTCCCTCATGTGTAGTGCGGGGTCTGTCGCTCTCTCCTGTAGTTCGGGGTGAGGAGACGTCTGGAGCTTGGAGAACACGCACTGACCTCCACCTCAGAGCCGGCACCACCTGTGCTCACAGGACCTGTGTGATGTCACCGTCATGTGATCAGTCACATGATCTGGGCCTCTTATGTGGGAGGAGGGAGTGCAGCTGCATGTGTAATTTGCACGAGGATAGAGCAGAGACGTGTGTGTGTGTGTGTGTGTGTGTGTGTGTGTGTGGGTGTGTGTGTGTGTGTAGGTAGGTGTGTAGGTGTAGGTGTGTGTGTAGGTGTGTGTGTGTGTGTAGGTGTGTGTGTAGGTGTAGGTGTGTGTGTAGGTGTGTAAGGCTACATGCGTACGCAGTAGTTTTTTTCTGCGCACTAACTTCACCTTGTAAGACAGAGCCTGGAAATGTAAAAAAAAAAAATGCTTGTAATATAGGTGCGTTTTTGGTGCGTTATTGTTATTGCGTTTTTTTAAAGGAGAAACAAAATATGATAGGAAAGGATAATGGATAGATAGCTAGAATAGATGATAGGTAGAAAAAATAGAAAGAATAGCTAGATGGGTAGATAGATAATAAGAACATATAGATTACATAATAAGAAATAACAGAATACATAGAAAGAAATAACAGAATAGCTTGATAGCCAGCTTGGTTAGCTGTTTTTTTTTTTTTCTGGGGGTAAAAAAAATGACTTGGGGTCTCGCCCCCCTTTTTCATATCAAGCACAGGAATAGCAGCTGCAGGCTGCATACCCTCAGCTCTCTGCTGTACCTTGGCTGGTTAAGAAAAATAGAGGGGATCCCACACTTTTTTTTTTAATTCTTTGATTTATTAAAAAAAAATGACGTGGGATACCCCCATTTTTCTAATACCAGCCAAGGTGCAGGAGACAACTGGGGGCTGATATTATTAGGGTGGGAAGGGCCATCGTTTTTTTTGCCCTTTCCAGCCTAAGAATAGCTGGCCACAGCCACCCCAGAAGTGGTGCATCCATAAGATGCGCCAATTCTGGTGCTGTACCCGGCTCTTCCCATTGCCCTGGTCCGGTGCAATCAGGGTAATAAGGGGGTAATGGCAGCCCATAGCTGCCACTAAGCCCTAGGTTTTTGATGTTAGGCATCTATGAGACACCCCACATCACTAATCTGTAAGTGAATGTAAATAATCCACACGAGGTCCCACAACGCTTCCAGCTCTGCTACATCCCTGTCCTGTCACACCCAGCGGTCATACAGCATGGCTGCCAGCTGTGAGTGCACACAGAGCCGCAGCAATCAGAATGAACTAGAGTGAACCCCTGACGTCACAGCTACAGGTCTCGCAGTACGGCAGGTGTCACAGCAATGACGTCACGGGTTCACTGCGGTTCAGGCCGCTACTGAAGTGAGCCACGCGATCAGCGGTGCCGTTGTAGCGCCCCACGGGGCAGGCGGTTAACCTACTTCTTGCTGGGCCATCGACTGTCGTTGTCATGAGCGGCCTAGCTCGGCTCCATTGCCCAGAGGTGTACAGAAGATGGCTGGGGAAGGTTGATGGGGGTAGTAGTGGGATGAATGTCGTAACACCACCTGTGGTATGTGGCCAGGGAGGTAGTCGCCGCTGCTGTCGCTGTCCTCTGGGGCAAATGGTTTTAGCAGCTATGGATGGTGTTGCTCCCCACAGGTGGGGCGGACCCCAGGGAGGATGAGGAAAGGAATAGTAATGGCGGGCACCGAGGTGCCGAGCGGCGGTGCCGGGAATCAAGAGACAGAGTCTATGGCTGCGGTTCCAGGTTGTTTACTCACTCTTTGTGTTGTGCCACTCACCTGGGTAATACCGGTCACCTGCTGTGATGGGCTCCGTCGGACCCGGATTATTTAGGAGAAGTCACCGGTGTTGAAAAGAAGAAGAAAGTCCCTTGTCAGAGTGGTCTTTGTTGCCGTAAGGCACCTGGGCTGAGCGGTAGTACCCCCAGCCCCAGGCCCTGTGGAGAGGAAAGTGGTGGTGTCGTGTCCCAGAAATGTTGTCCCGGGTAGACTGACTAGTGATTGTGTATGTAGTGTGAAGCCCTGGACCCCAGGGGTCACAGGTCACTACACTCACCACATACACCCCCACACTAGAAAGGTACCACCAGTCAACCACAAAGACCTGATTGCCTCCCTCAGAGTCAGACAGGCACACCAGGTTGGCGGAGTCAGGTGGAAAGACACGCCCACTGAGGAGTCTGCTGGCCTGAGGCAGGAAAACAGTAGACAGTCCAGTACAGAACAGCGGAGTGGAGAGTAGGGGAGTACAGTTCTGCTTGGGGCCTGGGCTGGAGCCTAGGACCCCAGATCAGTCAGGCAGGCAGACGGCAGTGACCGCCTGCAGGAGACCGGGAATACGAACGGTGGAACCGTAAGGGACCGGGACAGGGTAGTGGCCCGCCAGAACCGAACCGGGGAGCCAACAGGATACCGGAGCACCAGGCAGGGTACTCAGACCCCGAACTAGGCTATACGCCACCACCGTAGTCGAATTACCTGATTGCGGTCTGGACCTCAGGGGTTCATTCCCACCAAAGTCCCAATTGAAGGCAACAGCCCAATTCGTCCGGATAGCAGCCACCGCCAGAGGCCAGAGATCCAAGGGCGGCACGGTGGCTCAGTGGTTAGCACTGCAGTCTTGCAGCGCTGGGGTCCTGGGTTCGAATCCCACCAAGGACAACATCTGTAAGGAGTTTGTATGTTCTCCCCGTGTTTGCGTGGGTTTCCTCCGGGTACTCCGGTTTCTTCCCACACTCCAAAGACATACAGATAGGGAAATTAGATTGTGAGCCCCAATGGGGACAGTGTTCCTGATGCATGTAAAGCGCTGCGGAATATGTTAGCGCCATATAAAAAAAAAAAAAAAAATAAATATAAATAAAATATAAAGGGCCAGCGCCTGCGGGCAAAAGGGGCTCCTCTGATACATACACGCCGGGGAGCGGACTACCAGTGCCCAGGCACAGTGGTCACACTACAAACACAGGTGCAGGAGAAAGGCAGACATTGCCAACCCGACTAGGAAGCTGCAGCCGGCTGCAGGACCCGTTCATACCTTCGTTTGGTTTACCAGTGACTCTATGTGGTTTAATCGTGAGTACACCAGTGCCATCCGGCACCGCGCCGCATCGCAGCCCTGCACCCAGCACCCCGGCCCTCGCACAACCGGGTCCCTGGGACCAACATCCCCCACCCACGGAGGGGTCAATACCTAGCTGCGCCACTACATCGCTCCCGGGAGTCCCCGTACCTTGACCGCAGCGGTGGTGTCCACCATCACCACAACCCGTGGGTGGTATCACGAACAATCATCCCAAAACCAAACACCCGCATTCTCCCCGCGCATAGCGAGAGCCAGATCGACGTGACCCCCGAGTCCGGAGGCGCTCGAGCCACCGACACACGCGAGCCCGGACCCGAGCGGCTCGGCGGTCGAGGCCGCGGGGCGGTACACAAGCAGAGTATGACTGGCTCACAAGGTCAGTAGTGTGGTGCTCTGAACCAAATATAGTAGAGTAATATAGCAAATGCTTCGGCACTCAGACAAAAAGGAGAAAAAAATAAAAAGAGAGAGTTCTTTATGTATAGTTCTTTTTATTTTAGTGAATCAAAGAAAAAATGTTGTACATCCTGTCCGACGTTTCGGCTTAAAACATTAGCCTTTATCAAGGATTACACGTCTGTAGTGAAACAATGTGGTGACAGAAAACACATTAATAAGAATACAATGAGGTCTGTTTTCATATACACAAAGTGGTTGTGGCCTATCATTATTCATTATCAGTACAGAATTCAGCACAAACAGAGTAGAAAAAATGATTATATCGATTATAACAAGAAATTAGCAGAACATGAAACATGATTAGTTTAAAGGTAACATCACATAGTACAATGAGCAACAGTTCAAGAGCCAGAGCACTGAACATAGCAAAAAGGAGATCTGGAAGGGAAGAGAAAGCAGCCATAGAGATGAAGAAACAAGGTTGGTGGCCTAAAAGAGGGAATACTGATTAGTACACATCATGGGCAACAGTGCATGGATCGCGAGTGCACAGTGATTACTCCCGAGACACCCTAGGCCATACGAATGAGTGGCAAATTTGTAAATTCTATTATATTGAATGATATCATATGCATCCTGGTAGAAAAAGAGGTAATATACCTTATTGTTAGTACTGACAAGAGTCCTCTAAGGTTCCAGTAATGTCTTAACGGAAATGTGTAGACTGCACACCATGTACAGTTAGGTCCAGAAATATTTGGACAGTGACACAATTTTCGCGAGTTGGGCTCTGCATGCCACCACATTGGATTTGAAATGAAACCTCTACAACAGAATTCAAGTGCAGATTGTAACGTTTAATTAACAACAAAAATATCTGATAGAAATTGTAGGAATTGTCACATTTCTTTACAAACACTCCACATTTTAGGAGGTCAAAAGTAATTGGACAAATAAACCAAACCCAAACAAAATATTTTTATTTTCAATATTTTGTTGCAAATCCTTTGGAGGCAATCACTGCCTTAAGTCTGGAACCCATGGACATCACCAAACGCTGGGTTTCCTCCTTCTTAATGCTTTGCCAGGCCTTTACAGCCGCAGCCTTCAGGTCTTGCTTGTTTGTGGTCTTTCCGTCTTAAGTCTGGATTTGAGCAAGTGAAATGCATGCTCAATTGGGTTAAGATCTGGTGATTGACTTGGCCATTGCAGAATGTTCCACTTTTTTGCACTCATGAACTCCTGGGTAGCTTTGGCTGTATGCTTGGGGTCATTGTCCATCTGTACTATGAAGCGCCGTCCGATCAACTTTGCGGCATTTGGCTGAATCTGGGCTGAAAGTATATCCCGGTACACTTCAGAATTCATCCGGCTACTCTTGTCTGCTGTTATGTCATCAATAAACACAAGTGACCCAGTGCCATTGAAAGCCATGCATGCCCATGCCATCACGTTGCCTCCACCATGTTTTACAGAGGATGTGGTGTGCCTTGGATCATGTGCCGTTACCTTTCTTCTCCAAACTTTTTTCTTCCCATCATTCTGGTACAGGTTGATCTTTGTCTCATCTGTCCATAGAATACTTTTCCAGAACTGAGCTGGCTTCATGAGGTGTTTTTCAGCAAATTTAACTCTGGCCTGTCTATTTTTGGAATTGATGAATGGTTTGCATCTAGATGTGAACCCTTTGTATTTACTTTCATGGAGTCTTCTCTTTACTGTTGACTTAGAGACAGATACACCTACTTCACTGAGAGTGTTCTGGACTTCAGTTGATGTTGTGAACGGGTTCTTCTTCACCAAAGAAAGTATGCGGCGATCATCCACCACTGTTGTCATCCGTGGACGCCCAGGCCTTTTTGAGTTCCCAAGCTCACCAGTCAATTCCTTTTTTCTCAGAATGTACCCGACTGTTGATTTTGCTACTCCAAGCATGTCTGCTATCTCTTTGATGGATTTTTTCTTTTTTTTCAGCCTCAGGATGTTCTGCTTCACCTCAATTGAGAGTTCCTTAGACCGCATGTTGTCTGGTCACAGCAACAGCTTCCAAATGCAAAACCACACACCTGTAATCAACCCCAGACCTTTTAACTACTTCATTGATTACAGGTTATCGAGGGAGACGCCTTCAGAGTTAATTGCAGCCCTTAGAGTCCCTTGTCCAATTACTTTTGGTCCCTTGAAAAAGAGGAGGCTATGCATTACAGAGCTATGATTCCTAAACCCTTTCTCCGATTTGGATGTGAAAACTCTCATATTGCAGCTGGGAGTGTGCACTTTCAGCCCATATTATATATATAATTGTATTTCTGAACATGTTTTTGTAAACAGATAAAATAACAAAACTTGTGTCACTGTCCAAATATTTCTGGACCTAACTGTAGTTACTGACTTAAGGCCCCGTTACACTCTACAATATAATCGGGCGATATGTCGTCGGGACGCACATCTGGCATCATTTGAGATATCGTAGCGTGTGACAGCTACGAGCGACTGTGAACGAGCAAATATACTCACCTTATCGTTGCTTGTTGACACGTCGTTCATTTTCAAAATATCGGTCACATTCCTGGATGCAGATTGTTCGTCGTTCCTGAGGCAGCACACATCGCTCCGTGTGACACCTCGAGAATGACGAACACAGCTTACCTGCATCCTGCCGGCAATGAGGAAGGAAGGAGGTGGGCGGGATGTTACATCCCGCTCATCTCCGCCCCTCCGCTTCTATTGGGCGGCCTCTGTGTGACATCGCTGTGACGGTGAACGTCCCTCCCCCTTCAGGAAGTGGATGTTCGCCGCCCACAGCGAGGTCGTTCGGGAGGTAAGTACATGTGACAGGAGTGACCGACTTTGTGCGACACGGGCAACAAATTGCCCGTGACGCACAAACGATGGGGGTGGGTGCGATCGCACATGCGATCACACGATAAATCGACGCATGTAACGGGGCCTATAAAGGGAACCTGTCTCCAGTTTTTTCCCTATTAAACCAAAAGTATCACCTTCTGCAGCTCCTGGGCTGCATTCTAGGAAGGTGCACCATGTTGCTGGCCCCTAAAAGAATTTTATAAAATCTTACCGTTTCCTATGCAAATGAGTTTGGTTGGCCAGATGGGTGGGCTCTAATTCGGCTCCTGCCCCCCCTCCTGACACTGTTCGCTGTCCCCCAGTCATGATTTACATAATTGATGCCGACCCCGTCATCATGCACGCTGCTGGAGTCTCGTGCAGGAGCATTTCGCTGTGCCCCTATCACAGGGCTGAGCATTAAATTTCCCTTGCGCGAGCACCGGGCATGTATTTGCGCAGGCGTGAGATTATAGGCGTCGCTGTGTATGACCTCACCAGCGTCATCCTCGTACCCGGCCATAATATCGCGCCTGCGCAACTACATCACCGGCGCTCGCGCTAGTGAAACTTTATGCTCAGCCCCGTGATAGGGGCACAGCTAAATGCGCCTGCGCAAGACTCCATCAGCGTGGACGATGACGAGGGCGGTGTCATCCATGTAAATCATGACTGGGGGATGGTGAACAGCGGCAGGAGGGGGGACAGGAGACCAATTAGAGCCCGCCCATCTGGCTAACCAAACTCATTTATATAGTAAACGGTAAGAGTTTATAAAGTTCTTTTAGGGGTCTGCAAGGGGGGTCACCAACAAGGTGCACCTTCCTAGAATGCAGCCCAGGAGCTGCAGAAGGTGATATTTTTGGTTTAATAGGGAAAAAACTGGTGACAGGTTCCCTTTAATGAAGGGGCTCATAGCGCCTATAGACAGGATATACTGTACAGTTAGTCATGCAATCTCTAAAGTAACGCCAAAGACTAAATAGAGGTAATAGTACCTGAAGTTGTTTTATGAAAATAAAGGAAAATATGTCCTTTTGAGTAGTGTAGAAGATCCGTCTGCAACCTACTAGGGAGGAACTCTGATAAGTAAGACAGGTAAAATGATGGCATAGACATGTAAACGAAGTATATAGCGGTATATGACAAAATAAAGGGAACCTGCGAAAAATCGCAAACGAAATGAAAGTCTGCGTTGTATATAGTGTAAAAAGGACAAGGGAACAGGGACCCATGGCAAATCTCATCACGTAAGTGTGCAACAACTTTAGAAGATAGAAGGGCATAAAAAGAAAAAGTCTTTAATTTTTGCACATTCGTAAAACCATCACATGAAGACAATATAATGCCAAATAAATATTTATTATAGTGATGCTTCAGGACAATCAAGGTTTATATACAGCAGGAACAAAAAAGGTGGGTAAGGTGCAGAGGGGGAAAGAGTTAAGACCCCATGTGCCCCTGGATATATGTTCAGAAAAAACAGGGGTGAATCAATTCATCCTAAGGAGATGTATGTAGGTGCAGAGTTGCCCCCATACAGGCTGGTCACAAGTAGTGACCTCACAAATTAATAAAGTCACTCACCCATGTTAGTAGGATGACAAGCCAGGGTTGCACGTGGGGACCAGCGTCCCGACACGTGTTTCACGTCTCCAACGCTTCTTCGGGGGATAGTATATAGTGTAGTGCCTGAATATCCTTGGACAAGGAATGCAATTTCAACGCAACACTGTTAAACAAGAGATACCTGTTACTGTCTTATTCTCCCTCATCACTAGGTTTAGCACATCTACAAAGAGTAAATCGACAAGAAAAAGGGAGGGGGGATTTTATGCATGTGAGGAGATACACACCCTCCTATATAATTAATAAGAAATGGAGAACTTTCCTTGTACAGTGGAACCTCGGTTAACGAGTAACCCAGTTAGCGAGTATTCCGCTTAACGAGGAAAGCTTGCTGTAAATTTGTAACTCACTTTAAGAGCAAGCTTTGCCGTACGAGCAAAATACTCACTGCACACACGTCCGGTTCCGTACATCCACCGCGCTCTAACCCGTTCTTGCAGTCTGCACAAACACACACAAACACGCACAAACACACACGTATTATGCTCACCTTACCTTCCGTGCCATTGACGGCCTCCTGGATTTTGCAATTCGCCGATACAGGATGTGTACCGGTTAACCATCGCGACAAGGAAGGAACTTCCGCTGTCAGCCGCTACTCAAAGTCAGCGCGCTGGCCAATCAGAGGCAAGTGGCTCATGCCTTTGACGTCAGCGCTCTGGCAGCGGAAGTTCCTCCGTCGTTGCGATGGTTACCCGATACACATCCTGTACCGGCGACCGTCAAGATCTAGGAGGCCGGCGATGGAACGAAGTTAAGGTGAGCATAGTATGTGCATGTATGTGCATGTTTGTGTGTGTTTGTGTGTGTTTGTGCGTGTTTGTGTGTGTTTGTGTATGTGTGGAATGGCACAATAGGGGATCAGGATGGGACATTTAACAAGTTGTGGAACGAATTGTCTGCATTGCAATGATTTCCTATGGGAAATCTTGCTTTGCTGAACGAGTAACTTGGTTAACAAGCACACTCCCAGAACGGATTGTTCTCGTTAACCAAAGTTCCACTGTAATAGGAATAATGCCTCGGGAATTGAGGTGAATCTATATATTCAAGCCTGTAATAAGGGAAACAAATGAGGAGACTGCTATGCCAAAGCTTATAAGTGTGTTATAAAGTTGTGATAAAATCATACCTGTGACACTGGCAGTGTCCTGAGTAGCAGTGGTGGCAGTGGCAGACTCCAGGTGCAAGTACCGGTTTTAGGCTATATGCCCACGCTGTGGAAAATTTGCGGAATTTGCCGCAATTTTTTCGCGGAAATTCCGCGGATTTTTCAAAAATCTGCAGTACAGCAAGTCCCCAGCCATTTCTATGGCATTTTGGAACTGCTGTGTGCGTGTGTGTGTGCTGCATTTTTTTCCGCAGCGGAAATAATGCGAATTTCCCTGCGGAAAAATCTGCAGCATGTGAATTATTCCTGCAGATTTCTCCACAGGGTCCTATACTTACCTGCCTTGATAGCAGACACCGGAGT
This sequence comes from Anomaloglossus baeobatrachus, assembly GCF_048569485.1. Taxonomy (NCBI): domain Eukaryota; kingdom Metazoa; phylum Chordata; class Amphibia; order Anura; family Aromobatidae; genus Anomaloglossus; species Anomaloglossus baeobatrachus. The sequence continues at coordinate 948,843,533 of NC_134353.1, read as the reverse complement.
CACTTCCTCTGGTGCGGAGGAGTGCGGTGGAGCTATGTACAGGAAGGAGGAGGTGTGCGGGGCCTGCACGAGCTCCGGTCATGTGACAGCTGGAGCTAGTTCAGGCCCGCCCACCTTTTCCTGCAATGTGCAGACACGGCCGGAAAGTGAAGTGCTGCGTGATGGAGGTAAGTATGAATGCCCCGATCACTGCAGTACTTGTGTCGCATTGAGGATGCAGTGCTGAAGCCATGGTACTGTATCCTCAATGCAGAATGACCGCAGCATATCCGCAGGACATTCCGCTGTACATCCGCAGAACACCGCAGCATGTAAACAGACAAAGTTGTGCTGCGGATTTCTGGGAGCCCCTGCGGAATGTCCTGCGGATATATCCGCAGGACACTGTCCCCATAGGCACATGGGCTTATAGTGTGTGCGTTGGTGGTGTATAGGGAATCGTGACAGCGTTACTTCCTGGTTGTGAAACGCAGGTGGAGCGCACGTCCGCGCATGCGCACTGGAATGCGGAAGTATGCACATGCTCAGTAGCATTAATGACAGAAGAGATTAGTGAGGGGAGGATGTGAGCGCCAGGGAGAGGAGGAGGGGTTATAGAGCGCACAGACTTGGGAGGCAGGGCTGTCTCGGGAGTAATCACTGTGCACTCGCGATCCATGCACTGTTGCCCATGATAAGTACTAATCTGGATACTCTCTTTTAGGCCACCAACCTTGTTTCTTCATCTCTATGGCTGCTTTCTCTTCCCCCTCCAGATCTCCTTTTTGGTATGTCAGTGCTCTGGCTCTTGAACTGTTGCTCATTGTACTATGTGATGTTACCTTTAAACTAATGATGTTTCATGTTTTGCTAATTTCTTCTTATAATCGATATAATCATAATCCTTGATAAAGGCTGATGTTTTAAGCCGAAACGTCGGACAGGACGTACAACATTTTTTCTTTGAATCACTAAAATAAAAAGTGCTATAGATAAAGAACTCTCTCTTTGTTTTTTCCTCCTTTTTTTCTGAGTGCTGAAGCATTTGTTATATTACTCCACTATATTTGGCTTCAGAGCTCCGCACTAGTGACCTTGCGAGACAGTCATACTCTGCTACCGTCATGTGATCAGTCACATGATCAGGGGCTGCTGGGCGGGGGGTGCACAGCATTAGGACTCGTGCACACGAGCAGCAGAATCAGACAATAACTCTTTGGCCACAACTATATATTCTTTGATATACAATAAGGAGAGGATTTAACTCTTCAATGTCTGTGAAGATCTGAGGTTGTGGGTTGTATTTGTGACGCCCTAAACTATCAGGTTGTCACAGGGCATTGCACAATCTGCCCTTCTGTGCAATATCCACCTCCTCCTTGGTTATGGGTCCCCAACTACATAGTGTTGCCGACAACAGCTAGTAAAATCCTAGGTACTCTCTGCACCACACCCATCAGACACACCAGTGGACGGCCTGAGTGGAATAGGGTCGCCAACTTGGGAGGTTGGTTAAGGGGAGGTCAGGAGTAACATACTGATAGGAAATTTAGATTGTGAGCCCCAAAGGGGACAGTGTTCCTTATGTATGTAAAGCGCTGTGGAATATGTTAGCGCTATATAAAAATAAAGATTTATTTATTTATTTATTTTATTTAGTAGGGAAAAGTAGTTTGGAAGTGAAGGCGAGAGGAGGTCAGGAGCCGGGCTCCTTGGAAGCAACTAGGTAAGTCAGGGAATAGCTTCAGACAACCTGAAAATTTACCCGACAAGAACGGAGCCTTCAAGATCCCGCTCTCCACCCGCTCCAGAATTGGGGTACTAGCGCAACGAGGGGGATAGGACTTTCCACTCAAACGGTCCAGAAAATCCCAAGCGTGAATCCTGAGAGCAAGCTCCCACAGTTAGTCACACTGGGGAGGGGGACCCGACTAGTTCTATACTAGCAGGACCAACAAGCAAGTGAACTTAGTGCCAGGAGGAAGGTCACAGATCACCAGGCAGCACCATCTGGGACGGGACCCAAACTAGATCCCTTCAGCGGCAGCGGTGTCCAGAACTTTGGTTTACCCAGTTGTCGGTTTCAGCTTTATGGACTGTGAGTACGCAAGTGACCCCTTCGCACCCAACGGCACTCCCCAAACACCATCACCGAGTCCTGGGGCATTCCCCCTACCCGTGGAGGGTCCCAACACCTGGCTGCCCCACTCCATCGTCCCCGAGTACTCCCAACTGCAGCGGTGGTACTCCACCACACACCACGGGTCGCGTCACGAACTCTTAACACAATCCCCTGTAAATTCCTCCCTTCATTTGAGTGGCCGCACGACCCCCGGGTCCGGACGCCCCTCGAGCCACCACGGATCCGAGCAGCCCGGCTGCTGACACGGGGGCGGCACATATTAATCACCTAGACAGGTTATGATGCAATTATATTTCTTCCTTCCACCATCTTACAGCATCTCCGGGTAGATGGCCAAAACGAGATGCTCCCAGTCCACAAGATCCCAAACTTGGACCGATAGTCCCACTGCCCCCGTACCAGGCGATACCCACTGTCTCCCAAGTTTTGGTTAGTCCACCACCTTTGTATCTCCCGCTGGTATGTTCTGCAGTCACAGCCTGTGCTCCTCCAGATGACAGATACCATGACTATAACGCGTGTATCCAGCTCCAGCCTGCAACAACCCCCAACCGCTCATCAGTGTCCTAAGTAAACCAAGCCATCCTACCTGCTCGATCCTGGTCCCCTGAAATCCCCCCCAGTCCAATGCTAACTGTGCATTGATAGAGGTATTTTCCTGAGGCCGGGTCACTCACCTGAGACTGCATGTGAGACCCCCTGTGGTGTAAGCTTCCGAGTCTACTAGCACCATCCACCTAATGGAACTGGTGGCTGGAAGAACAGTGGCTTAATTGAGGCCCCTGTGACACTAACAAGAGTAATGGAATGATTGGTTTACTCTAATTACCAATCTCATGCCTGGCCTTCTCTGTACATAAGATCCATTAATATTTATTGTGCACCTTAAACTGATGAGAAAGATAATATCTAATAAAATACAACAATGAGATTGACGTAACCAGTGCTCCCTGCTGGAAAAAGTCGACATCCAATAAAACCGTGGACTCTGCTTTGTGTCCTTTGGTCCAATAGTTTTTAGTCCGCAGTCTGCTCCTCATACACTTCAGGCATTTTTTCAGCATGGTAAGCGCTGGGCTGCAGTTCATGAGGTTGACTTTCCCCTTCTTCTGGTGGTAATTACCGGGGGTTATAGGCTTTCTCAGTTTGTCTCAATAGACCATCAGCGTTAACGGGGTTTCTCCTCTTTTCGTGAGAAATTGTAACGTTTAATGGTTGTAATGCCAGGCTTCATGGTGGCAATCGCCCCTTCTCCCCCGCCACCCAGTGTATGTAGCCATGTTAATGGATTCTGGTCCATTTCTATGGTGAATACCCTCCCATACCCATAGGGTCACAGTTTCTTCAGCGCCCAGACAATGGCCAGGCATTTCTTTTCTATGGTGGTGTACACTTTCTCTCGGTCTACCAGTTTCCTTGAATGATGCGCCACTGGGTGTTTCTGCCCTGTGCCGTCCACCTAAGGACAGTGCCCAACCCACTGTCTGGTGCATCAGTCTGCACCAGGAATCTCTTGGTATAATCGGCCATAGCCAGCACAGGGGCCAGGACTTGTTTGAGCTACACAAAGACCTGTTCACATAGTTCAATCCATTTTTTCTACCTTAGAAATTTCTTTGTTGTCATGTCAGTCAGGGGCTTTGCTATGATACTGTACCCCGGGATGAATTTTCAGTAATACCCTGTGGTACCCAAGAATGCTTGGACTTGATTTTCGTTGCGTGGCTGGGGCCAGTGAGTACTGCTTCAACTTTTTGCCGGGTCAGGCTTTATCCTACGACCCCTTACTCAGTGTCCTAGGTAATGGACCTCAGCCATCGCCCATTTGGCACTCGTCTGCCCGAATGGTTAACCCAGTCTACTGAATGCATTGGTATATCTACCCTACATGCTGCAGGTGCTCCTCCCAGGTCTTACTGAATATGGCAATATCATCCAGATAAGCCTGAGAGAACTCCTGACAGCTTGCATGGCATGACTGTAATTTGGAACAGCATCTGCTAGTAGCCATTGCTGAGATCTAGGGTAAACACAAATGTTGCTCCTCCAATCTGTACTAATAGATCATCTATTCAGGACATGGGGTATGCGTTGGTAACTGTTATCTTGTTCCACCTCCGGCAGTCCATGCAGAACCTTGTGCGCTGGTCCTTTATCTGTGCAAGGACTGTGCTGGCGACCCAGGGACTGCCACGAGGAGACCACCACTCCCAACTCCAAGATTTCATGCACTTTCTTAGTGCCGATCAGTACAGCGGCTGTCGAATTGGATTTTCTGTCCCAGTGTCCACCTGATGCTCAGTTAGACTGGTTAAAGAGTCCACAATACTGTTGTAATATCCCCTGTAGTTGCCTGGATTGGGCTGGGGTGAGGTGATCCCCCTAAGATGACATGCTCCACACCTCCCTTCTCTTTGACGTGCTGTAACAAGCCCAGGAAAGGATCGGGTTCTGAGGCATCTAAAGAGGGACAGCATATACAGTTAGGTCCAGAAATATTTGGACAGTGACACAAGTTTTGTTATTTTAGCTGTTTACAAAAACATGTTCAGAAATACAATTATATATATAATATGGGCTGAAAGTGCACACTCCCAGCTGCAATATGAGAGTTTTCACATCCAAATCGGAGAAAGGGTTTAGGAATCATAGCTCTGTAATGCATAGCCTCCTCTTTTTCAAGGGACCAAAAGTAATTGGACAAGGGACTCTAAGGGCTGCAATTAACTCTGAAGGCGTCTCCCTCGTTAACCTGTAATCAATGAAGTAGTTAAAAGGTCTGGGGTTGATTACAGGTGTGTGGTTTTGCATTTGGAAGCTGTTGCTGTGACCAGACAACATGCAGTCTAAGGAACTCTCAATTGAGGTGAAGCAGAACATCCTGAGGCTGAAAAAAAAGAAAAAAATCCATCAGAGAGATAGCAGACATGCTTGGAGTAGCAAAATTAACAGTCGGGTACATTCTGAGAAAAAAGGAATTGACTGGTGAGCTTGGGAACTCAAAAAGGCCTGGGCGTCCACGGATGACAACAGTGGTGGATGATCGCCGCATACTTTCTTTGGTGAAGAAGAACCCGTTCACAACATCAACTGAAGTCCAGAACACTCTCAGTGAAGTAGGTGTATCTGTCTCTAAGTCAACAGTAAAGAGAAGGCTCCATGAAAGTATATACAAAGGGTTCACATCTAGATGCAAACCATTCATCAATTCCAAAAATAGACAGGCAAGAGTTAAATTTGCTGAAACACACCTCATGAAGCCAGCTCAGTTTTGGAAAAGTATTCTATGGACAGATGAGACAAAGATCAACCTGTACCAGAATGATGGGAAGAAAAAAGATTGGAGAAGAAAGGGAACGGCACATGATCCAAGGCACACCACATCCTCTGTAAAACATGGTGGAGGCAACGTGATGGCATGGGCATGCATGGCTTTCAATGGCACTGGGTCACTTGTGTTTATGGATGACATAACAGCAGACAAGAGTAGCCGGATGAATTCTGAAGTGTACCGGGATATACTTTCAGCCCAGATTCAGCCAAATGCCGCAAAGTTGATCGGACGGCGCTTCATAGTACAGATGGACAATGACCCCAAGCATACAGCCAAAGCTACCCAGGAGTTCATGAGTGCAAGAAAGTGGAACATTCTGCAATGGCCAAGTCAATCACCAGATCTTAACCCAATTGAGCATGCATTTCACTTGCTCAAATCCAGACTTAAGACGGAAAGACCCACAAACAAGCAAGACCTGAAGGCTGCGGCTGTAAAGGCCTGGCAAAGCATTAAGAAGGAGGAAACCCAGCGTTTGGTGATGTCCATGAGTTCCAGACTTAAGGCAGTGATTGCCTCCAAAGGATTCGCAACAAAATATTGAAAATAAAAATATTTTGTTTGGGTTTGGTTTATTTGTCCAATTACTTTTGACCTCCTAAAATGTGGAGTGTTTGTAAAGAAATGTGTACAATTCCTACAATTTCTATCAGATATTTTTGTTCAAACCTTCAAATTAAACGTTACAATCTGCACTTGAATTCTGTTGTAGAGATTTCATTTCAAATCCAATGTGGTGGCATGCAGAGCCTAACTCGCGAAAATTGTGTCACTGTCCAAATATTTCTGGACCTAACTGTAGGTCCCATACATGTGTGCCGCCCCAGCAGCGGATCGAACCGCTCGGATCCGGGGGTGGTGTCCGTTCGTGGCTCGAGGGTCTCCGGACCCGGGGACTCAGGGCCACACTCTAAAGTGAAAGGGGGTATTTACAGGGGAGTTATAGTTAGTGACGCCACCCGTGGTGTGCGGTAACTGGGAGTACCGCCGCTGCCGCTGGGAGTACCCAGAGTGATGAAGCGGGGCAGCAAGGTGTCGTTGCCCTCCACGGATAGAGACAGGCCCCGGGACTCTGGATGATGCTACGGGGTGCCGTTTAGGGGGGGGGGGGTCACTCAGGTACTCACTCAGCAAATAAGCAGACGCTGACAACTGGGTAAACCAAGTCTCTGGGTGCCGCTGCCTCTCAAAGGGGAGCTTGTCCAGGTCCCGTCCCCTGCAGTGCTGCCTGGTGATCCATGACCTGCCTCCTAGCATAAAGTTTAGATTCTCCGTAGTGGCCCGGTAGATTGAAACTTGCCGGGCCCTGCTCCCCACTGTGTCTAAGTGAGGAAGCCTGCTCTCAGGGCTCGCGCTTGGGATTTCAGTGGGCTGCTTGTTTGGAAGGCCCTATCCCCCTCGTTGTGCTAGTGCCCCGATTCTGGAGCTAGTGGGAACAGTCCATAAAGGCTCTATTCTACGCAGGTTAATAGCGGGGTTGCCTGAAGCTTCTCCCCGACCTAGGGTTCGTGTACCCCGTCATGCCTTCGGTCCCTGACCAGTGATAGGACCAGGCTGCTGACCGTCCTCTTTGACAAGTCCCAGGCACCTAGCCTCAATCCCCTGCGACCGGGGGTCCGACTCCTCTAGGTCCAGACCACCATCTGCAACCTAGTCAGCTTCTCCTGGGAGCCACCACTCCCAGCCTCCTCTGAGCTCCTCTCAGCTCAAGGGCTAGCACACTTCTCCTTTTCCACTTCTCTTCTACACTCCTCACTTCCCCTACCTGACCCCTAGGTGGGCGACCTAATTCCGCTTTAGCCTTCCACTAGTGTGCCTGGTGGGTGTGGTGCAGGGTGTATCTAGGATTTGATTTGCTGTTGGAGGCATCACTGCAAGATGGGGACCCAGAACCATGAGGGATTTGAATACTGCATGGGAAGGGCAGTTTTTGCAGTACCCTGTGACGACCTGAATAGTCCAGGGGCGTCACACGTTCCTCTGGCCCAGTATGTTTTAATTCAGGTAATATGAATCCTCTTAATGTGGGTGTGGTGGAAGTCGAACGCTATCTGATAGGTGACTGCCCCTTTCTGTTGACTATGGTGTAGGGACCCTCCCAGTTGGCCTGCAACTGGTCATGGCAGATTGGAATTAGTAGTATCACATTTTAGCCCACAATAAACTCTTGGGGCTAGGTGCCCCTTTCATAGGAAAGATACAAATCAAACAGAAGACCTACTAAGTGTAAGCCGCCCGGGGTGTTCTATCCACTCTCGCAACCACCTTATGTATAAGAGCAGTGCTAACCCTTCCAAAAGAGTATCAGTCTTTACAGTGTTTCTACACCAAGTCCAGCGGACCCCGAGGCTTCCTGCCATATAAGACTTTGAATGGGATGAAATGGTAGAAGGCCTGCAGCATATCTCTGTATACAAACAGGAGCTGTGACAGAGACTTTATCCCAGTCCCACCCCGACCTCTAGGTAGATACAGATCAATCATCAAGGGTCAATCGGACCCTGGCCCGGCTCCACAGGGCACACAATACCTGGACTGTAAATTGCGTTCCCTGATCCGACACAACCTACTTGGGGAAACCCATCTGGCTAAATATCTCAACTAATGCGTAGGCCACCCTCTTTGCATGTATTGCTACCGCATCAGGTTACCTGGTGGCAAGATGGTATGTATCTTTTCTCTGAGTGACTGGGTCGAGGCAGGGGACCTATCAAATTCACCCCACCCGTTGAAAAGATTCTGCTATTAAAGGCATGGGTTGTAAAGGGGCTCTGCTCTGGGGTCTTCCACCCATTGTAAGGTGTCACAGGAGCTTACAAAGTTTTCCATTTCAAGGGACACCCCGGGCCAGAAGAATTTGATCATAACACTATGTTGGGTCTTCCTCACTCCCAGGTGTCCACTTACCGGACCTTCATTGGTCTGGATTTCCCTTTCTCTGGCTCCACTAACTTTTTGGTATTCTGCCTCGGTGTGTCTCATGTCACCCAATACATCAATCCCCTTTCCCATATAATGCGGACCCTCTCTTATTCAAACCCTTCTTTGGCCACTGTATCCCTCAACCCTCTTGCGATGGGTCTCCCTGTACCTCCTCACTGATGTCATTTACCTCCCCCAAGTCACATTCCGTTATTGTCACAGGCATTGCATTTTGTGCATTACTCACCACTAGCAGAGGGGTAGTCGTCAAGTGGAAATCGCTGTTCCTTCTTGGCTGACTCATTGGGACCATTCTTTGGCTTTGGGTTACGATATTGGTCCAGTGGCACACAAACACTGCTCCTAGGTTGTTTTCCAGCAATATGTCTACGGGCATACCTCCCAACTTTTAAAGAAGGAAAAGAGGGACAAAGTTTGCGGCGCGCGTAGCGCGCCGCGGCAAATTTTTAGGCCACGCCCCCTAACCACACCCATTTCACAGTCACGCCCATATCCACTCCCCATCCACACCCATTCAGCACGGACACGCAGGCAGCCGGCGGGCCTCCAGCACGGACACGCAGGCAGCCGGCGGGCCTCCAGCACGGACACGCAGGCAGCCGGCGGGCCTCCAGCACGGACACGCAGGCAGCCGGCGGGCCTCCAGCACGGACACGCAGGCAGCCGGCGGGCCTCCAGCACGGACACGCAGGCAGCCGGCGGGCCTCCAGCACGGACACGCAGGCAGCCGGCGGGCCTCCAGCACGGACACGCAGGCAGCCGGCGGGCCTCCAGCACGGACACGCAGGCAGCCGGCGGGCCTCCAGCACGGACACGCAGGCAGCCGGCGGGCCTCCAGCACGGACACGCAGGCAGCCGGCGGGCCTCCAGCACGGACACGCAGGCAGCCGGCGGGCCTCCAGCACGGACACGCAGGCAGCCACAGTGAGGCGGCCGGTCGCCCGCACAGTGAGGCGGCCGGTCGCCTTCACAGACAGGCGGCCGGCCGCCTTCACAGACAGGCGGCCGGCCGCCTTCACAGACAGGCGGCAGGCCGCCCGCACAGAGAGGCGGCCAGCCTCCCGCACAGAGAGGCGGCCGGCTGCCCGCACAATGAGGCGGCGGGCCGCCCGCACAGACAGGCGGCGGGGGGCGCCCGCACAGACAGGCGGCAGGGGGGCGCCCGCACAGACAGGCGGCAGGGGGGCGCCCTCACAGACAGGCGGCCGGCCGCCCGCACAGACAGGCCGCCGGCCGACCGCACAGACAGGCCGCCGGCCGACCGCACAGACAGGCCGCCGGCCGACCGCACAGACAGGCCGCCGGCCGACCGCACAGACAGGCCGCTGGCCGACCGCACAGAGAAGCGGCCGGCTGCACGCACAGACAGGCGGCCGTCCGCCGGAACAGAGAGGCGGCCGGCCGCACGCACAGAGATGCGGCCGCCCGCCCGCACAATGAGGCGGCGGGCCGCCCTCACAGACAGGCCGCCGGCCGCCCGCACAGACAGGCCGCCGGCCGACCGCACAGACAGGCCGCCGGCCGACCGCACAGACAGGCCGCCGGCCGACCGCACAGAGAAGCGGCCGGCTGCACGCACAGACAGGCGGCCGTCCGCCGGAACAGAGAGGCGGCCGGCCGCACGCACAGAGATGCGGCCGCCCGCCCGCACAATGAGGCGGCGGGCCGCCCTCACAGACAGGCGGCCGGCCGCCCGCACAGACAGGCCGCCGGCCGACCGCACAGACAGGCCGCCGGCCGACCGCACAGACAGGCCGCCGGCCGACCGCACAGAGAAGCGGCCGGCTGCACGCACAGACAGGCGGCCGTCCGCCGGAACAGAGAGGCGGCCGGCCGCACGCACAGAGATGCGGCCGCCCGCCCGCACAATGAGGCGGCGGGCCGCCCTCACAGACAGGCGGCCGGCCGCCCGCACAGACAGGCCGCCCGCACAGACAGGCCGCCGGCCGCCCCGCACAGACAGGCCGCCGGCCGACCGCACAGACAGGCCGCCGGCCGCCCGCACAGACAGGCCGCCGGCCGACCGCACAGACAGGCCGCCGGCCGACCGCACAGACAGGCTCCGGCCGGGGGTGAGGGGGGGGGGAGGGAGGGAAATCAGCGCTGGGGAGATTTTACTGTACCAGCAGCAGCACAGGCAGCGCTCCTCTCTGTTATGCCACGTCTACTGGGATGGTAGGAGGAAAAGCAGGGAGGCAGAGAGAGTGGGTGGGCGGAGCCCGGGAGCCGGCCGTCCCGCCCGTGGCAACGGGACAAACAACATAAAGCGTGAAAGTCCCGCTGTATCCGGGACGGTTGGGAGGTATGTGTGAGCTTCAAGGGAAATAAAAAGGGATTGTAGGTCAACGTCTCTGGGTGCAATAGTGTGCAGCACTACTTGAAATGCTCTGCCTATTGGTAGGGGAGAGAGGGTGCGATGCTCTGCCTGGGGGAATGGGGAGGGGGAGAGAGAGGGTGCGATGCTCTGCATGGGGGAATGGGGAGGGGGAGAGAGAGGGTACGATGCTCTGCATGGGGGAATGGGGAGGGGGAGAGAGAGGGTGCGATGCTCTGCATGGGGGAATGGGGAGGGGGAGAGAGAGGGTGCGATGCTCTGCCTGGGGGAATGGGGAGGGGCCGGGGGAGAGAGAGGGTGCGATGCTCTGCCTGGGGGGATGGGGAGGGGGAGAGAGAGGGTGCGATGCTCTGCCTGGGGGAATGGGGAGGGGAGAGAGAGGGTGCGATGCTCTGCCTGGGGGAATGGGGAGGGGGAGAGAGAGGGTGCGATGCTCTGCCTGGGGGAAGGGGGGAGAGAGAGAGGGTGCGATGCTCTGCCTGGGGGAATGGGGAGGGACCGGGGAGAGAGAGGGTGCGATGCTCTGCATGGGGGAATGGGGAGGGGGAGAGAGAGGGTGCGATGCTCTGCATGGGGGAATGGGGAGGGGGAGAGAGAGGGTGCGATGCTCTGCATGGGGGAATGGGGAGGGGGAGAGAGAGGGTGCGATGCTCTGCATGGGGGAATGGGGAGGGGAGAGAGAGGGTGCGATGCTCTGCCTGGGGGAATGGGGAGGGGCCGGGGGAGAGAGAGGGTGCGATGCTCTGCATGGGGGAATGGGGGAGGGGGAGAGAGAGGGTGCGATGCTCTGCATGGGGGAATGGGGAGGGGGAGAGAGAGGGTGCGATGCTCTGCATGGGGAATGGGGAGGGGGAGAGAGAGGGTGCGATGCTCTGCATGGGGGAATGGGGAGGGGGAGAGAGAGGGTGCGATGCTCTGCATGGGGGAATGGGGAGGGGGAGAGAGAGGGTGCGATGCTCTGCCTGGGGGAATGGGGAGGGGCCGGGGGAGAGAGAGGGTGCGATGCTCTGCCTGGGGGATGGGGAGGGGGAGAGAGAGGGTGCGATGCTCTGCCTGGGGAATGGGGAGGGGGGGAGAGAGAGGGTGCGATGCTCTGCCTGGGGGAATGGGGAGGGGGAGAGAGAGGGTGCGATGCTCTGCCTGGGGGAAGGGGGAGAGAGAGAGGGTGCGATGCTCTGCCTGGGGGAAGGGGGGAGAGAGAGAGGGTGTGATGCTCTGCCTGGGGGAATGGGGAGGGGGAGAGAGAGGGTGCGATGCTCTGCATGGGGGAATGGGGAGGGGGAGAGAGAGGGTGCGATGCTCTGCCTGGGGGAAGGGGGGAGAGAGAGAGGGTGCGATGCTCTGCCTGGGGAATGGGGAGGGGGAGAGAGAGGGTGCGATGCTCTGCCTGGGGGAATGGGGAGGGGGAGAGAGAGGGTGCGATGCTCTGCCTGGGGGAATGGGGAGGGGCCGGGGGAGAGAGAGGGTGCGATGCTCTGCCTGGGGGAATGGGGAGGGGGAGAGAGAGGGTGCGATGCTCTGCCTGGGGGAATGGGGAGGGGGAGAGAGAGGGTGCGATGCTCTGCCTGGGGGAATGGGGAGGGGCCGGGGGAGAGAGAGGGTGCGATGCTCTGCCTGTGGGAATGGGGAGGGGGAGAGAGAGGGTGCGATGCTCTGCCTGGGGGAATGGGGAGGGGCCGGGGGAGAGAGAGGGTGCGATGCTCTGCCTGGGGGAATGGGGAGGGGGAGAGAGAGGGTGCGATGCTCTGCCTGGGGGAATGGGGAGGGGCCGGGGGAGAGAGAGGGTGCGATGCTCTGCCTGTGGGAATGGGGAGGGGGAGAGAGAGGGTGAGATGCTCTGCCTGGGGGAACAGGCGGCCCGGCCGCCGGAACAGAGAGGCGGCCGGCCGCACGCACAGAGAAGCGGCCGGCCGCCTGCACAGAGAAGCGGCCGGCCGCCCGCACAGAGAAGCGGCCGGCCGCCCGCACAGAGAAGCGGCCGGCAGCCCGCACAATGAGGCGGCGGGCCGCCCTCACAGACAGGCGGCCGGCCGACCGCACACGGCACAGACAGGCTCCGGCCGGGGGTGAGGGGGGGGGGGGGGGGGGGGGAGGGTTGGGAAATCAGCGCCGGGGAGGAGATGTTACTGTACCAGCAGCAGCGCTCCTCTCTGACTGTGTTATGCCACGTCTTACTGGGAGGTAGGAGGGAAAAGCAGGGAGGCGGAGAGAGAGTGGGTGGGCGGAGCCCGGGAGCCGGCCGTCCCGCCCGTGGCAACGGGACAAACAACGTAAAGCGTGAATGTCCCGCTGTATCCGGGACGGTTGGGAGGTATGTCTACGGGTAGGTACCGCACTACTCCTACATCCCCCGTTCCATGACTGTGGCGTCTAAATGTGGGCGGGCTCTCTGAATATTTGGAGATTCTCCTCTGGGTATGTTGACTATCATATGGCTGGCGGAACAATACATTGGTACGGTACTGGATGGTCTTTGATCAATATCACTGAGGCTTTAGAAGTCTAGGAGCCCCACAGCCTCCATGTCCTCTTCCCAGATTGGCTGCAGATGCTCATTCATGGTCACTGAGGTGTCCCACCAGAACACTTGTCCTTGTACCACATATGCCTCTTTTTCTTGATTGGGGTAATGGGATAATCTCTCCCCCAGCATTCCAGCGCATTGTTCACCGGTTGGGAACATGGATGATGTGGGCTACAACGTTCCCGGCATTCCCTGGCAAAAATGTCCCATGTGTCCAGTTATGGCAGGTTATCTCCCCTTGCCCGGATGTGGGCCGCACTTGGGAAGCCTTACTTTCTTTGTCAAGTCCGAAATCCCTGCTGTTCCTCCTCTCACCAGTCCACAACTCTCATGAGCCTCCTTGGGAGCCCCTGTGTCTTACTCACTGAGGCTGTCCTTCCATGTAGCCCTGATCGATTGGCAGACCAATCATCAGCCAGTCACTTCTTCCATGTCTGAACTGACCTTTTCCTGCGGGTGTTCTCTATCCCACTCAGCCAAGCGTTGTATTAGGGTCACCTGTTCTTCTTCCGGCAACCACTCCAGCTCTCTTCCATACAAAAGGACTCTTATCTCCTTCTTGAGGGCCTTATAGATGGAGTGTGCCATGTCTTCTGCCAAGTCAAAGCTCAGTAACTTTCTCTGGTAAGCTGTTCAGAGATAGGTAATTCCCACTGCTGCCACCACTTGTAAAGATCTGAAATTGTGGGTTGTATTATTCACCTAGGCAGTACAATGCAATTATTTTTATTCTTCCGTTCACATTTGTACAGCAGCTGTGGGTAGATGGCCAAAAAGAAATGCCCCAAGTCTGCAAGATTTCAAACCAAGACCAGTAGTCCCACTGCCCCCATACCATATGATACCCAATGTCTCCCAACTTTGGTTGGCCCACAGCTTTTGTATTTCCCACCGGTATGGTCTGCAATCACAGCCTATGCTCCTCCAGACGACAGATACCATGACAGTAGCGCTTGTATCCAGCTCCTGTCAGCCACACCCCGGGGTACTTAGGACAGTGATAACGATGCATTGGTGGAGGTACTTTCCTGAGACTGAGCCCCTCACCCGGAACTGTATGTGAGACCCCCTGTGGTGACTGCTCCACTGGGTCTACTATCAACATCCACATAATGTTTCTGGGAGAGCCATGGCTCAATTGAGGCCTCTGTGACAATAACGAGCGTAATGGAATAATTGTTCCATGGAATAATTGTTTTATTTTAATTACCAATCTCATGCCTGGCCTTCTGTGCACTTAAGATCCATTAACATTTTATTGTGCACCTTAACCTGACGAGCAAGAAAATATGTAACAGAACACAACAATGAGATTGACATGCTTTAGATTTGTGGTTACTACACTAGGTCCATTTTTCCAACAGTCTTTAGTACGTAGCCAGCTCCTCACAATGTCTGCAAAATTAACATGAAAATGGCTTCTCCCGTCATGATTTCTTCAATTGTGTTTTCGGTGAAAAATTTCTCACATTCTAAAACATAAATATGGCTTCTCTTCTGAGCTCCTCATTTTCTGTTAAAGGGAAGGTGTCGCTTTTTTTATTAATAATAGTGATTATGAAATCAAGTATTTTTAATACAAAATTAAACTCAGTGTTTATTTAGTTTTTATTTAATTCTAGTTTTACAGAAGCACTGGGGGCTGCCATCTTGGATTTTCTGAGTAATGACAGTTACCTCCTATTTATCAGCCCCCTGTGCATAGAAGACAGTTGTCAGACTCCGACCCTATACTGTAACATAGAGAAGGTGTCTGCTGTGAAATGGACGCGTTCCCTGGGCTGTCCAAATGATAGCGGAGGGAGATCAGCGCCATCTTTGTGGTGCACACAGCGTATGCTGTGTGCTTTACTTTCCCCCTGTCACCCCGCTGGGATGGATGGTGCGAGTACCAACACCGGGCACCGGTGATTGCACCGTTGCTGATTCTGGCGTGCGGCTCCCCACTTTGCCGCCCACCCGTCTCTCCTCCACTCACACCCCATCCGCTAACTTTCCCCCTCCCCTCGTTCACCCCCCACCGCTGACTGTCCTCCTCCCCCACCGTTCGTTCACCCCCCTCTCTGCTCACACCCCCTCCGCTGACTTTCCCCCTCGCCCGCCGCTCACCCCCCCCACATGTACTCACCTCGGGCCTCTGCTACTCGCTGCTATGTACTGTAATCGCTGACAGGACAGGCTGTCGGGGGCGCAGGTCTGAGGTGAGTGCATGCGGTTGGGAGCGGTAATCGCAGCTGACATCTGCAACCTGAGCGGCACTGCACTACCGATCACCCCTCTTCACCACGTCACCTCGGACCGCTGATCCCCGCTGGCAGCACAGTATATGGGGGCGTGGGATACAGAGAGTCAGCGAGTGGTGGGGCATTGGGACACAGTGGAGCACTATGCAGCTGGCCTTAGTGACACTTTAGACATTAGGATCACTTTACGGCCAACAACAAAATGGCTCTGCACTGTGATCCTAAACTTCATCTTTCCTTTTGGAAACACCGAGATTAGGAGGGGGAGCTGTGACATCACACTTTATATTTTTCAGTAACTGAAAAAACATTTTTTTTGACGACACCTTCCCTTTAAACAAGATTTGAAATTCATAGTAAAACATTTTCCTCATTATGAACATGATTTCTCCCATGATTTTAAAATGTTAAATAAGAAGTGATTTCCTAGCAAAACATTTCCTACATTGTAAACATAAAAATGGCTTCTCCCGCTAGCTGCGTGGGTTGGGGGGAGGGCTAGGGAAGTTCAAGGTTCTTGATTTATAGTTTAAAGAGAGATAACACAAAAGAACACAATGTTATTATGACCCAATTGTGATTAATGTCTATCTCATGTTTATGTTATATGTAAAAAAAATAAAAATTATTGGTTAAAAAAAAAATGGCTTCTCCCCTGTATGAGTTATCTGATGCTCCATCAATTAATGTAAAGCTATAACATTTCACATAGTCTACACTTGACAATGACGGCATCTATGTTAATTCTCTGAAGCTTGAAAAGAGCTGATTTACCAGTGCAACATTTTCCACATTTTAAACATGAAACTGGCTTCCCCTTATGTGAATTTTCTCATATCTAACAAGATCTGACTTATAGGTAAAGAATTTTCCACATTATGGCCATGAAAATCGCTTCTCCCGTGTGAACTCAACACATATAAAAAGTAATTGCCCCCTAAAAACATCACAGAAAGGGGAAAAACCTTTAGTCAGTAACAAAAAAACCCACACAAATTACATAATAAACAATGCACCCGTAGTCCACGTCTCCCATTAGTATGGGTCACAATGTACATATTATTTCCCAATGTATTCCCCATAATATAAATCACCCAACATCTTTATGACATATATATATATTCAAGCAATATGCATATCACCCTATTCCAATAAATTTATTAACCGGTTAGAAGGGGAAGGACCTGGTCACCCGAACTGTCCTGCAGCAACGCCGAGGATGGAAGGCCCAGGGTATCCAACCATGCCCCCCAGATCTTGTAGAACTTCTTCAGTGCATTTCTTTTAAGGTATACTCCCCTCTCTAGTCGAAGTATAGTGTTTACTCTTTCCCTAAGATCCCCGATGGCCAGAGGAGCCGGGTCCAATCAGTGGTGAGACAACAATTTCTTGGCCTGGTACAAGAGACACACAATACCAGCGAACTCAAGTCCACCCCACCTTCCAGGAGACCCAAAATACATATGGAGCTTGTTTTTTTTTTTTTTTTGCCTTCCTCTGGATCAATATGTTAGGCTACGGGTTGAACTAGATGGACTTAGGGCGGCTTTGCACGTTGCAACATCGCACGTGCGATGTCGGTGGGGTCAAATCGAAAGTGACGCACATCCGGCGTCACTTTCGACATTGTAATGTGTAAATCCTAGATGATACGATTAACGAGCGCAAAAGCGTCGTTATCGTATCATCGGTGTATTCTCAGACATTTCCATAATGCCCGTGCAGCGACAGGTACGATGTTGTTCCTCGTTCCTACGGCAGCACACATCGCTGTGTGTGAAGCCGCAGGAGCAAGGAACATCTCCTTACCTGCCGCCGCCGGCTATACGGAAGGGAGAAGGTGGGCGGGATGTTTACATCCTGCTCATCTCCGCCCCTCCGCTTTGATTGCCCGCCTGCCGTGTGACGTCGCTCTGACGTTGCACGACCCGCCCCCTTAGGAAGGAGGCGGGACGCCGGCCAGAGCGACGTCGCAGGACAGGTGAGTGCATGTGAAGTTGGCGTAGCAATAATGTTCGCTACGCCAGGAATCACAAGATATCGCTGCTGCGACGGGGGTGGGGACTATCGCGTGCGACATCACAGCATCGGCTTGCGATGTCGCAACGTGCAAAGCCCGCCTTAGAGTCTCCCTTCAACCTTAAAAAACTATGATACTATGATATAATAGGTCATGGCTGTAGACTGATATTAAAAACTGGTCTAACCAATTCTAGTACTGTCCTCCAGTCATCTTCAATAATGCCACAGGACCACATAATATGCATCAAATTAGCACCCTCCTACCCGCACCTAGGACACAGATCATCCGTCCAGACCCCCATCTTATGCAATACACTAGGTGTCCTATATACTCTATGCAACAAAAATAGCTGTGACAGTCGTTGGCCTTCAGATAAAGCAAGGCTTGGAGTCTGAAACAGGACCTCATCCCTCTGTCAGAGGACCTAAGTCTCTCTCCCACTTCTCTCTAGCCTGTAAAGGGAATTTGTCAAGGTACCTGGATAACATCGCTGTATATAGCTTAGAAATAATACCTTAGGAACAGTCAGGTGTAAACAAATCAATAAGAGTGTGATTCCGCTCTATCCTAATGTCGAATTCTTTGACATCTAATATGAATATGATTTTGCTTAAAACATTTTCCACATTTGAACACGAAAATGACTTTTCCCCTCAGTGAATTCTCTGATGTTTAACAAGATTTGATTTCTCGGCAAAACATTTTCCACATTCTGAACATGAAAATGGCTTCTCCCCTGTGTGATATTTTAGGTGTACAACAAGATGTGATTTCCACTTAAAACATTTCCCACATTCTGAACATGAAAATGGCCTCTCCCCTGTGTGAGTTCGTTTATGTCCAGTAAGAATATGTTTGTGGTTAAAACATTTCCCACATTCTGAACATGAAAATGGCTTCTCCCCTGTGTGGCTTCTATGATGTCTAATTAGCTCTGGTTTCGTACTAAAACATTTTCCACATTCTGAACATAAAAATGGCTTCTCCCCTGTGTGTATTTTTTGATGTCCAATAAGAATATGTTTCTTGTTAAAACATTTCCCACATTCTGAACAGGAAAATGGTCTCTCCTCTGTGTGAACTTTTTGGTGTCCAATAAGAATATTCTTCTGTGTAAAACATTTCCCACAGACTGAACATGAAAATGGCTTCTCCCCTGTATGGATTCTTTGATGTCTAACCAGACGTGATTTCTGGGTAAATACTTTCCCACATTCTGAACATATATATGACTTCCTGCCTATGGAAATATTTTGATTCTTAACATCCTTTGCATGACTTCTGTTATGCTTCATAGTTTGTGATGAATCAGGAGACAGGACGCATTGAAAAGTGTCCAAGGATAAATCTTTGCTGTGAAGGGCTGAGGGTATATCTAAGATATTGGTATTGTCTTCACATGCATTTTGTTTGATTTCACAATCATCTGCCTTAAAATGTGAAGAAATTGGATGTCCCACTGAGCTCCCACTACAGTCGTCATCTGCAAAAAAAAAAAAAATAATAATATTTTTTGAATAATATGATCTTAATTATATCAATGTTTTATGACATTACAATTGAGAAGTTTACAGTAAAAGTAATTTAATAACTGACTAAAACATTTGATTGCAGGGGCGTTGCCTGGACCTCATGTAGGGAGGAAGCAGCACAAGAGAGCTCCTGCCTGGATCCGCTCAAAATCCTGAATACCGGCCCTGTTAATAGGCATAACTAACCTGGAAGGCTGCAATATTCACCCAGGCATCTGGAGAGGAGAGGATACTAGCACCATGCCAATCCATATCAACAAGAATGATAAGGATAAAGACTCACAGGAATGTGTTCCTGCAGTGGCCAAGATGGCACCGGCAAAAACCAGGCCCTCCTGTAGTGCAGCAGTGGGGGCTGCGAGCAGACTGGAGAGATATGCCAGAGTACCTCCTGTTCCTGATCTGTCTTCTGGTGAGAAATCTGTGAGAGACACTGAACATAATGTGGAGGATCCAGTGAGTAATTTGAGCCCTGTTTGTTCAGTAGCTCAGCAAATACAGAGGCTGGGGCCTGGGATTGAAGGTGGGAGAGAGAGATATGGAGCAGCCTGCTGAAGCTGAACCCACACTGGGAGAAATCCTGGCAGGAGTTAACGCTTGCAACACCACACTGGCCACTTTAAGTAACCAAATGGGAACTGTCACTCGGGATATAGCCTGTATCAAACATGAGCTGCAGGGGGTGACTACCAGAGTGGGGGAGCTGGAAGAAGGTGTGAGTGCAGTGGAGGATAAATTGCCACCAATGACACGGGAGCTGGGAAAAGCCACGCAAAATATCACAACACTACTGAACAAGGTGGACGATTTGGAGAACCGCTCCCGTAGAAGTAATCTGCGCCTGGTGGGGGTCCCGGAGAGGGCAGAAGGGAATGACTCCCTGGGCTTTTTTGAAAAATGGCTAATGGACACCTTTGGCAAAGATGTTTTATCTCCATTCTTTACTATTGAGAGAGCGCACAGGGTCCCTACACGTGCCCCCCCCGCCAGGAGCACCCCCACGTCCTATCTTGCTTAAACTCCTGCATTTTAAAGACAGGGATGCTATTCTGCGCAGTGTGTCGCCCTGGACAAGCCAGGGGACACAGGTAACAACACACACACACACCCCCACCCCCAGCAGTTCACAGCAGACATCCCCAAAGTGACCTGCTTTCTGCCTCGGGCTCAGACTGACACACCAGGTGGGCGGAGTCAGGAGATGGAGGTGCCCACCCAGGGGTTAGCTGGCCTGAGGCAGGAAACGAGCTCAGACAAGTTCAGGAGTGAAGGAGAGAGGAAGTCTGCAGAGAGGCAGACGCAGACTGGGGCCTAGGTTGGAGCCTAGGGCCCCTGTACAGAAAGACAGGCAGACGGTAGTGGCCGTCTGCAGGGAGCCGGGGAGCCAGTTGGTGGAACCGCAGGTAGCCGGGGCTGGGCAGTGGCCCCCCCGGTACTGAATCGGGGAGACAGCTGGAAATCGGAGAGCAGGAAGAGTGTGCAAGGAGGCGAAGAAAAGAACTTACACTAACAACCTGGGGTCAGGGGATATTAGCAGTGCAACCGTCCGAGGGACCCGTCCAACCAGCCGTTTGTTTACCGAGAACTGTGTCGTGTTTACTGGCTAAGTGAGTACCTCCGTGCCGTGCGGCACAGCGCTACCCCTGCACCTTCGCAGGCCCCCTACCCGCCTGCCCACCATTCAAACATCCCATCACTGGGCCCCGGGATCACCAACCCCTACCCACGGAGGGGCAACACAACAACTGGCTGCTCCATACCATCACTCCCGGGATTCCCCAGCCAGAGCAGCGGTGGTGTACATCCCTTCACCACAACCGTGGGTGGCGTCACGGACAATCCACAATCCCCACACCCAAAACACCCCTTTCACTCACGGGCGAGGAGCGCCGCTAGAGTCCCCGGGATCCGGCCCATCGCTCGAGCCACCGAGCAGCAGCAGGTAGCAGCAGCCGCGGCAGCCGGACCCGAGCAGTAGGGAGAGCGCGGCGTCCCCTCCTCCGCCCGCGACAACTTGGCGTCACGAACAAGATCTTACCGCTCTGCCGTCTGGTAGAGGTGCGCCTGGTTACCGCCGGAGGTGTCCGGCCGAAAAATTTCAGAAGCCGCCATCTTTGGTGCGAAGAATTTCCCGCTCGAGCGTCTTCCCCGAGCAGGAAAGGAGCGAAAGTGGAGCCCCGCCCCCTGCAGAAGGACGTGCTAAAAAGAAGCTAAGGGGGACGGGATGGCGTCCGGCCGCATGTGAACCGCGGCTGTGGAAGCAGGGACGCCAGGACTCTGCCAGCATTTGGTTCCTGGAAGAGGCCGCCGCAGTGATGCACCGACCCGTTACCCCTGTTACCGGTAGCGGAGCCCGCAGCGTCTGTGGGGGAGGACCCAGACCTGGGGTCCCCAGGCCTCACCTTTGTCACCACCCTGCCACCGGCCCCGGCAGTCCGCCCGGCCGCGACGGAGAGGACGACGGCTCCGGCAGTCCGCCCGGCCGCAACGGCAGCGAAGTACCGGTCCCGTTGACCGATCTGGAGCCGTTCCTGGACTGGGGTCAAGGGGTGCTGCCCACTTCCTAGGGGCAGCACCAAGGCTAGGTTATTTGGGTGGGTGACTGAAGGACCCGTTGCCGTTATTAAAAGTGTTTAATGTTTGATATGCCTCCCGTTGTGGGATGATGTTAGTATCCTTGTATTGTTGTTTTTTTTTCCTATCTTTTGCAGTTTAAAAGAAAAATAAAACCGGTGATGGACGGGCAGCCCGAGGACGGTCTGCATTTTGCTAAGGGTGAATGTGTCGCCCTGGACAAGCCAGGGTACACAGGTAACAACACACACACACACCCCCACCCCCAGCAGTTCACAGCAGACATCCCCAAAGTGACCTGCCACCCAGTTGGTGGAACCGCAGGTAGCCGGGGCTGGGCAGTGGCCCCCCGGTACTGAATCGGGGAGACAGCTGGAAACCAGAGAGCAGGAAGAGTGTGCAAGGAGGTGAAGGAAAGAACTTACACTAACAGGGGATATTAGCAGTGCAACCGTCCGAGGGACCCGTCCAACCAGCCGTTTGTTTACCGAGAACTGTGTCGTGTTTACTGGCTGAGTGAGTACCTCCGTGCCGTGCGGCACAGCGCTACCCCTGCGCCCCTGCACCTCCGCAGGCCCCCTACCCGCCTGCCCACCATTCCAACATCCCATCACTGGGCCCCGGGATCACCAACCCCTACCCACGGAGGGGCAACACAACAACTGGCTGCTCCATACCATCACTCCCGGGATTCCCCAGCCAGAGCAGCGGTGGTGTACATCCCTTCACCACAACCGTGGGTGGCGTCACGGACAATCCACAATCCCCACACCCAAAACCCCCCTTTCACTCATGGGCGAGGAGCGCCGCTAGAGTCCCCGGGATCCGGCCCATCGCTCGAGCCACCGAGCAGCAGCAGGCCGCAGCAGCCGCGGCAGCCGGACCCGAGCAGTAGGGAGAGCGCGGCGTCCCCTCCTCCGCCCGCGACAGCAGATCCAGAGATATTAAGGAGCTTGCTATTAATGGGAGGAAGATCTCTATTTTCCCTGATTTTTCTATGGAGGTACAACGTAAAAGGGCGCAATTTATTGAGATTAAACAACGCCTGCGCGGATTACAAGTGCCATACTCCATGATGTATCCTGCTAGACTGCGAATTGCGGTGAATGGAGAGACTCACTTTTTTGATACGGCGGAAGCAGCACTGTCTTGGCTGGATATTAATGAGAGGTCGATGAGGAGGAAGATTACTTGAAGATCACACTTTCTACCACCAGGTGCTGCTGTTTCTTTTTGTCTGAGACGCTATGCTGATATAATTACTACAGATCATTTCATTTTGGATCCAGGGCAGGAGATGACCGGTTCACTGTGGACCCTTCTCCCTGCATGGACTCTGGGCGAGTTTTCTAGCCCTGATTCTCTCTGAGAGAAATGTGCAAGTTACACTTGTTTTTGAGGGCGGGGGCGCTGTACACTGGTGTGCAGGGCTGTATTTCCCTCCTTCTTTTTTTCGTTTTATTGTTGTATTTTGCAATTAATATGTGGGGTGTGGTGTACCTCAGTCGTGTCGCTCAAGCTAATGCTAACAGGAATTGGTGGAGATTGCCTCTCTCCTCCAGGAATGGAGTATGCTCCGGTTTATTATTTATTAACCTGCTCTTATGGCGACATCACTTAATATTGTAGCATGGAATGTTAGAGGGCTTGGGGATGCGAATAAAAGGTGTGCTATATTTACTCATTTGCAAAAGTTTCTCCTGGCTATTCTATGTTTATATGACCCACATGGTAAGAGATAATGTTCATTGGCTGAGGAAGGGATGGATCACACATGAATATCATTCCACATACTCGACCCATGTACGGGGTGTCAGTGTGTTGGTGCACAAATCCATCCCGTTCTCATGTACCAAATCAGTGGTTGACCCTGGGGGCAGATTTGTTTGTTTACTTTGCACGCTGCATGGTATACAATTTATTCTGGTTGCGGTATACATCCCTCCACCGTACTCAGTCGAACCAGTAAAAAGAATCTTGTCTGTTTTAGACTCCTTCCCCCTTGCGCCGACTCTTTTGATAGATTTTAACACATATTTACATCCTTATCTAGATAAGCTACATTCAGGGAACATAGAGGACGCAGCCTCAACTTCATTTGCTAGAATGCTGACAGAGCTGGGTTTGGTAGACCTTTGGCACGTCCAAAACCCCACATCCAAACAGTTTTCCTGCTACTCTAGCTCCCACCACACTATGTCACAGATAGACCTGGCTATTGGGAACACACTTATGATCTCATATGTACAAACGGTGGCCTATTTACCTAGAAGCGTATCTGATCACTCACCACTCCATGTTACACTTTCATGGGGAAACCCCCTCACCCTGTCTAGGCCTATCTGGAAACTTAATCCCTTCTGAATCCAGCTTATAGGGGGATCTTTACATGATACTATTTTAGAATATTTCCAACTTAATGAGTGCTCCGCACTATCACATATAGTCTGGGACTCTATGAAAGCCGTGGTGAGGGGCATCTATATCAGAGAAATATACATACGTAAAAACCAAAACAGACGCTACACCCAAAGTCTGATTCAGGAAGTATCTGTTGCGGAGGCTGCGGTGGTGCTCAACCCGACAGAGGAAACTAAAAACACTCTAGAGAAGGCACAAATGTCACTCAAAGAAAATCTCCTGTCGGCAGCAGCAAATAAACGTTACTTCCTCAAGCAGAAATATTTCATAGAGGGGGAGGGAGTAGGGCATCTACTAGCCACGGTCATTAGGGCGCAGGAAGGATCTTCATATATAAATAGGCTGAAGACAGAGTCGGGTGATCTTGTAACGGAAAGTGAGGATATAGTGAGGGAGATACAGAAGTATTCTATGCGGCTATACACATCAGACTGTGACCTTACGGAGACTGAGATTGAGCAATATTTGGATGCTCTCTCTCTCCCCACACTGCCCGACAAAGAAAGGGATTTGTTGGATCGAGACATCCTGTTGGAAGAATTGGAGGAAGCGCTTGGCCAGATGCAAAATTAAAAAGCTCCGGGAACGGATGGCCTGCCTGGCGAGTTTTATAAAACTTATGCACCCTTACTGCTACCTAAACTACTTAAAGTATTTGAAGACGCTGAAAGGCAGAGGGTCCTCCCGCCTTCTATGAGGGAAGCTTTAACAGTCTTAATCTTAAAACCCGGAAAAGATCCAGAGATCCCGGACTCGTACCGCCCAATCTCTCTACTACCAACAGATGTTAAATTACTGGCCAAGGTGCTCGCCAATAGGATGTCCCGAGTCATCTCATCTATTATACAGAATGATCAAACAGGATTTATTCCATGTAGAGCCACATCTATGAATCTTAGAAAATTATACTTAGGGATTCAGCATAGTTCTGAGAAGCCAGGGGAAAGGGCAATTTTGTCCTTAGACGCCGCTAAGGCGTTCAATAGCTTAGAATGGGGGTATTTGTGGGCGGTACTTCGGAAAATGGGTTTTGGACACAGATTTATAAATTGGGTGAAGCATATGACGCACCGGTGGCGAAGGTTAGGGCTAATGGCAGGGTCTCTGAGTCTTTTCCTCTCGGAAGAGGTACTAGACAGGGGTGCCCGCTCTCGCCCTTGGCAGTTGCAATACGGAAGTCCAGGGAGATAACGGGATTTAGGTGTAGAGCAGTGGAGCAGAAAATATCATTATGTGCGGATGACCTACTTTTATATTTAGACAGGGTACATTCCTCGATTTTGCCGGCAATGGGTATCATTCAAGAATTTGGACGGAGGTCTGGCCTTCGGATTAATTGGTCCAAATCGGCTTTAATGCCGATAGACCCTCTCCCGGTGGATTTCTCGGACTTGCAGATACCGGTTCCTGTAGTCCGAGAGTTTAAGTATCTGGGAGTAACTGTTAGCCCAAATCCGAAGGATTTCCAGGCCCTAAATCTGGAACACCTGTTGCAGCGGTTCAGAGCAAAGGTACACACCTGGTGTCGCTTGCCGCTATCAAATATCAGTAGATCCAACTTAATCAAAATGGTAATGATGCCACAATTACTATACCTTATACATAATTCTCCAGTGTGGATACGTAGGGAATTTTTTGCAAAAATTAATACATTATTCCGGGAACTTATCTGGAAGAAAAAACAGGCTAGGATTCGACTGGAAGTGCTACAGTGGGAAAAGGAGGAGGGAGGACTGGCGGTACCAAACCCATATATATACTATATAGCCTCCCAGATGCAACATCTTCGGGGTTGGGGCAAAGAAGGAGCGTATGATAATAGTGGTGATATAGTGCGAGAGGGATCGGTATGGAAATATACGGGTTGCCAGTTGGATGTGAGACAAAGACAGATAAATGGGGCACAATATCCCATGTTGGCTATGATATTTCGGGTATGGGACAGAGGCAAGTTTCTTTTGAAGATAAATGGGCCTACGGAGTTCTGGCCACTGTGGCGGAACCCGGATTTGCCAGAAATTAAAAAATTAGTGGGGTTCAGAGAATGGAAAGATAAAGGGATCCATTTAGTGTCACAAGTACTACAAAATAATATTCTTAAGAGTTTTGAGCAATTGAGAGCGGAGTTTCACCTTCCACATGTCTTCTTTTATCAGTATTTACAGCTGAGGCACGCACTGGAAAGACAGGGGAGGACAAATCCGGTGACAGTGACACATAATCAAACATTACATATGCTACTTACATCTGAGTCCTCTAAAGCCCTTATTTCTGAACTATACAAAAGATTACTACCTGCCCATCTGGAAGCGCACCCACTGACTGTTAAAAGTAAATGGGAACGGGACGTTGGTCCCCTGATGGAAGACCAGTGGTCCGACATTCTAGAACAGGTCCCTAAACTGGCGGTCCCTGAGTGCCAAAGGCTTTCTCGAATATATCTCATCCACAGGGTATATAAAACTCCCAGCCTATTATTCAGGATGGGACTTAGACCAAATGCACAATGTGTTAGGTGTGGACAGGATGATGCCCATTTGATGCATGTTATGTGGGAGTGTGGACACATTGGTGATTTCTTGAAACAAACCCTGGGACTCATAGACCAAATATATCATATCACAATACAGTCGTCACCTCGTTTATGTTTGTTGAGTCTGTGGGAGGGAGGAGTAGACCCGGACTCTCCAACAGCCCTGGAAATAGCCCGTATCCTGTATCAAGCAAGGAAGATACTGGCATACCATTGGTTAGATCCTCTACCACCAACATCACCAGAGCTTAAAAATAAATTAAATAATGTCATTAGATTGGAAAGGGGAGTTTATTTAAAGAGAAAAATACTTAGAAAGTTTTACAAAATCTGGCAGCCATGGATGGAGTGGCCGGGTCTCCCTCTGGGGCACTGGTGCAGGATGCAATGTTGGACCAGTTACTGTTGTGCTTGCAGTGAATGGAACGTTTGGGGAGTAAAAGTTAAAACTAGTGTTTTACGTGGCGGAGGGGATTTTGAGCGGCGCTGTGGGAGGGGCCGGAAGGGTGTGATTGATGACTAAACGGGGAGAGAGAGGCAAGCGGGTATGGAAATATGATGCGGAGCGACACGGCTGATGGAGGAGACTTTTCTATGAGACTAAGGTATTATTGCATAATTTAAACTTTTGTTTATCTGTGGAGCCATGTTGTTTGTAGGCTCAATTTATATAACTAATCTAAGAATCTTTTTTTTCTTTTTTTTTATATACAGAGGAAGAACCTGATTTATAGACAACATATGTTTTTTTCAATGTACGCTTTTACTAGTTATATAAGATGCAATATATTTTCTCTGTATTTATTCTTAGTTGTTTAATAAAAAAGATCTGATTTAAAAAAAACCATCTGACTGCAAAACAGATCATAATCTCAGAGCAAAGACCAGCGGGTCCTGATGTTAGAATAGCAGAATACCAGACTGTTCTGCTGCAGTTTTTCTCCTATGTGTTTCCTAAATCTGTCACCACCTCTTTTCTCGTTCAGTGGATAATCATAGAACACCAAGGGAAACATAAGAAAGACGGCGAAACGAGCATTGGGAGCATCCCTGGGGTCCCTGGAATGTACTACTTACTCTTATGCTGACTTACAATGATGTTTTTGTAGTTTATATCCCATCACTATACAAGGTTACTCCATATGGGACATACTCTTATCCCCTATATGGTCTCTATCTGCACCACCTATTAGGCAACTTATACTAATATAGATATTTGCACTTTGCACTTTTGTTATATGAATTTACAACTTATACAGGATAGTAAATTATACATTAGTTCTCTCCATATTTGAATAGCCTTTTCTTTGTAGCTTTTGTGGGGTCATAACTGGTCAATATAGTATTTATTTAAATTATAGCACTCTCTACTTATTTATTGAACTATTTAATCATGACATGAAGTAGACCGTATTCTCTATATGAATTTGTAAAAGTTCGGATACGCGCGGTTTCAAAGTTGCCCGGGTGCCAGATCCGGACCCGGGATTCCGGGTGTTTGATCAGGCACTCGAGAAAATAAAAAAAAATCATAAGGAAAAATAAAGAAAATAAGAATGAAGCAAGCGCTTCATACTTACCCAGGCTCTGGCCCGGCTGTACGCTGCTCCCGCGCTGGTGTACACTGCTCCTGTGGCCTCCCTGGGCCGCTCATTTCATATGCACGGCTTTCCCTGCCCACCAGCCGGCCTGGCCTCTGTGATTGGTTGCAGGCAGACGCAACCCCAGCCTGTGGGACGGTGTCTGCCTGCAGTCATTGCTCATCACGGCTCATTCAGTCTCTGGAGCTAACAGCGGGCAGTCTTGTTCTATGGCCGCTCGCTGTGAGATTCAGATGTAGGAGAGCTGGAATCGTCGTGGGACCTCATGTGGATTACGTCAGACCTGCAGGGTGTTGGGGGTTAATGAAGTGGTGAAGGAAGGTGGGTTTTTGTATTTTTTTCCCAAATAAAGGATTTTTTCAGTGTTTGTTTACTTTCATTTACAGATTAATCATGCGGGTGTCTCATAAACGGCTGCCATCATTAGTCTAGGGTTTAGTAGCAGCTGTGGGCTGTTAATAGCCCCTCATTACACAGATTGCCACTGCACCAGGGCATTCAGAAAGAGCTAAGTAAAGCGCCAGGATTGTCACATGTATTGGATGCGACAATCCTGGGCGGCTGGGGGCTGATATTTTCAGGCTGGGTCTCTCCAGCCTGAGAATACCAGCCCCCTGCTGTGTGGCTTTATCTTGGCTAGGTATCAAAATTGGGGAGGACCACACAACCTTTTTTTTTTTTAATTATTTTTGCCACGGTTTTCTGTCAGAAGGTGCACTTTTGGTGCACCAGATTTCATCACCAAATGTGCGTCCCTTGGTTCCAAATATGCAAAGAAACCTTTTTTATGCCAGGAGGTGAAAATTTGGTGCTGAAATCTGGTGCAGATTATTTCAGTACCAAATGTGCACCTTCTGGCAGAAAACTGGGGCAAAAAAATTCGTAAAAAAATGTTATTTTTTTTTTCCCCCAGGAAGTGTATATTGGGTGCAGGAATATGGTGTAAAAATGTCATCACTAAATTTGCATCCTTTAGCCCGAAAATGCAAAAAAAAAAAACATTTGTTTTTTTTTTTCTACCAGGAGGTGCAAATTTGGTGCTGAAATCTGGTGCAGACAATTTCAGCACCAAATGTGCACCTCCTGGCAAAAAATGCGTCAAAAACGCATTTTTTGCCAGGAGGTGTAGAATGTGTGCAGGAATATGGTGTAAAAATGTCATCACCAAATCTGCATCTCTTGGCAAAAAAAACTGCAGCTTTCTGCCAGGAGATGCAGGTCTGTGAATTCAGGTTACCTGCGATCACAGGTGAAATACCGTGGAAACTTCCAGCTGTAACCGCAAATGACCTGAGTGACGTCACCGCTCATTGCTCAGCTTATTCATTCTCTTCACTCACAGCAGGCGGTCCTGTTCTATGGCTACTCGCTGTGACTTGGATGTATTTGGGCTGAATCGCCGTGGGATGTCATGTGGATTACTTCGGACTTGCAGGGAGTTGAGGTTAATAAAGTGGTGAAAGAGGATATGTTTTTGTATTTTATTCCAAATAAGGGATTTTTTCTGTGTTTGTGTACTTTTACTTACAGATTAGTGATGGGAGTGTCATAGACGCTGCCATCATTAATCTAGGGTTTAATAGCAGCTGTGCGCTGTTATTAACCCCTTATTACCCAGATTGCCACCACACCAGGGCGTTCAGGAAGAGCTGGTAAAGCACCAGGCTTGTCACATCTAATGGATGCAACGATTCCGGGCGGCTTCTGGCTGATATTTTTAGGCTGGGGAGCGCCCAATAACCATGGGTCTCCCCAGTCTGAGAATACAAGCCCCCAGATGTGGGGCTTTATCTTGGCTGGGTATCAAAATTGGAGGGACCGCACGTCGTTTTCTTAAATTATTTAAATAAAAAAAAAAAAAAAAAAAAAAACACATCCTCTTCTTTTAACACTAGAAGTCCCAGAAATTTCAAGCTCCCCCCTGAAGTCCCGAAAGAGGGTCAAATGACTGATGATAGTTCTATTCAGCTTAACTAGAAACTAAATGGCTAAACTCAATGGAAAACAACAACCTCCTGTTGTGCGACAGTAATGGCCTTAATTACAGAACAAAAGACTTTGAATATAGGATGTTAGCTAAAATCCTTCAGGTAATTCGACCCGTCTCTGGGTTCCAAAGGTGGAAATGTTAAATGACCCCTCTCTGGGACTTCTACTGTTAATACACAGCCAAGATAAACACAGGCTGGAGCTTTAGCTGTGGGCTTAATCTGTGTTGAGTATCAGAATACCGGGGTAGCCTGCACCAATTGTTTTTTTGGGGTTTTTTTATACCACGATACTGATGGTAGATGCTAGAGTGTATAGGCCCCTTCCAGGTATGACGTTATTTCAACACGCCCCCTATCACGTTAGGAGTATGTTCAAAGTGCCGTCTGATGTTTCCAGCCAGAAGAAACATTCTTTTTCTAACTCCACGTGGGCATGTAGGTGTTTATAGAAATGGGGGTCTGGGGATGAGACCCCAGATGGGGGGTTGCAGGAGGAGCAAATCCCCCCCTGCATGATTATGATAGACGAGAGGAAACAACACCACGCCCACTAACGAAGCCAGTCACGCCCACTAACCTGGACGGACCCATACATTCTAGGCTCATCATAGATGCTAGAGTGTATGGGCTCCTTTAGTTACACTGCTTTCCCACCCACCGGCTGTCTTGGCGCCTGTGACTGGATGCAGTCAGCTGACAGGGTCGGAGTATGTCTGACTGTGTGTCTGACCCAGGCAGTGAATGCGAGGCTTGGGAGCAGCGTACAGCCATGCCGGAGCCTTGGTAAGTCCACCACGCGCGCTTTCATGCCTCTATCCATTCTCCCAAAAATTTTAAACTGTGGATTCTGCTTCCCATCCCATAGACTTATATGGGTGCAGATTCTGGACTGGATCCGGATTTTTTTTTTTTTAAGAAGAGAGCAGCACCCGCTGTTCCCGTTTTTTTGTGAGTTCGCCCCAACTCTAGTCACACATTCACCTACATCTAGGAGAGGATCAACACTTCTGTATGAACAAGCTGCAGCTTTCTATTTTACTTTTGTATCCACTTCTAGATTTTACAGCAGAAACCTGAGCTGACTCCAGTTGCTGCTGTTTAGCCACTTAGATGCTGCTGCAATAGTTAAATGGAGTGCTGAACGGTTACTGTAGACGCTGGGGCCTATTAACGGTCTCATCACCATTATTTTTTACTCCTGTTAGTTTCTTCATATTTCCCTCATCAAAAAAATAATAAAATAGTTAAAGGGAATCTCAAAAGGTTTTATCAACAGGAGATTATCAGGATTAGGTGCCATGTGCCAGGCAATCCAGCAAACCACTTTCCCACCATTGATTGGCCGTGTACATAGGAAGCTGCCAATGAGGGATATGGGTGGAGTTATATACAGCTCAGCATTGAAAGCACTGCTATATCTAGTGCAGAGACTGCTCCAAGCAGCCCAGTAAGTGATAGGTTATTGGAATTAGCCTAATTCACACCTACATCATGCTGCTCTCAAATTACATAGCAAAAAGCTGCTAATGAATTATGTCGCGGGCGGCGGGGCGCTGCGCTCGCTAACGCTCGGGTCCGGCGCTGCTGCTGCTCGGTGGCTCGAGCGGTGGGCCGGATCTGGGGACTCGAGTGGCACTCCTCGCCCGTGAGTGAAAAGGGGGTTGGTTTGTTTTGGGGATTTAGTCCGTGACGCCACCCACGGGTTGTGGTGAAGATGGGCACGACCGCTGCTGGTGACGGGGATCCCGGGAGCGATGGTAGGGAGCAGCTGGGATGTTGTTTTCCCCCTCCGTGGGTAGGGGGTTAGTGGTCCCAGGGCTCGATGGTGTGACGGGGAGGCTGGATGGCTGGGGTGCAGGGACAGCGCGGCGTGGTGCCGGATGGCACGGGTGTACTCACTCAGCAAGAGATGCACAAAGTCTCCGGTAAACCAAACGGCTGGATGAACGGGTCCCGCAGCCGGCTGCAGTGTCTCTCCCCGGAGAGGTGATGGCGGCTGTCTTTCCCTGCACCTTTGTGTACTGTCTTGACTACGATGTGTCCCCAACAGTAGTCCGCTCCCCGGTGGATGGATGCCGGAGGAGCCCGTTTGCCCGCAGGCGCTGGCCCTTGGGTCTCTAGCCTTTGGCAGTAGCTGTATAACCTCACGGTGCGGACGGTTGCCTTTAACGGGTATTTGGTTGTTAGGAAACCCCTGGGGTTCCTTTAACACTCGGATTTGACTGTTGACGGCGACTCCAAGCCTAATCGGGGTCCGATGGCCCTGTCTGTGTGTGCTGGCTTCACTTCGCTCCCCGGTCGGTACCGGCGGGCCACCGCCCGACCCCGGTCCTACGGTTCCGCGTTGATCCACCACTTCTGCAGACGGCCACCACCGTCTGCCAACCTTGTTGTCAGTGTCTGGGCCACAAACGCAGACACTCTCCACTTTACTCCTCTCACTTCAATCTCCTAAACTGTACTCTCACTTTTCCCGCCTCCAGGCCTGTGAACTCCTCGGTGGGTGGGGCCAATCGCTTGGCTCCGCCCCACCTGGTGTGGACATCAGACCCTGGAGAGGCAACAAGGGTTTTGTGTTTGGCTAATGTAACTGTCTAGGGGGGGTGGGGGTGTGTGTGTTACCTGTGACGACCTGGCTAGTCCAGGGCGCCACAATTACATAGTGAAGGAATTTGTCAGTAGGATTTCTCCTCCTTAGCAGTCTATATGTACATGTGTACCGCCCTGAGAGGGGCCCAGCCGCTTCCTCCGCTTGCTCGGGCCGAGCCGCTCGAGGTCCGGGCTCGGGTTGTCAGTTGCACGAGGGCCTCCGGACCAGAGGCCACGTCGCTCTGTTAGAGGGGAGAGGTAGTGGGGGTGGTGGTGATGGTGGGACGAGGCGCGCAGCCGGGGAGGGCCGCGCTGTCGTCTCACGGGTCGTGATGCCACCCACGGGTCGTGGTGACGGGGTGCACCACCGCTGCGGCTGAGGCGATGGCGGGCTCGTCCGGGATCGGTGTTGTGGCCGCAGCCGAGATGGTAGCCCCCTCCGTGGGTAGGGGCGGTGTGTCGGGTGGGCCCGGCTTGGGGGACTGCAAGCGCTGATGTTGTTGTCGGGGTGCAGGGTGCCGTGCCGCGGTGTAGTGTCATGCCCGGATGGCACTGGTGTACTCACGATTAATTTACACTCAGAGTCACTGGTAAACCAAAGTTCGGATGTGGTCGGTCCCGTGGCCGGCTGCTGATGTCCTCTGTGGGGTTGATGGTGGCCCCTTTTCCCGTGCACCTCTGGTTGTTGTGTTTTGGCTCCTCTGCCTGGGCAGTGGTAGCCCGCTCCCCGGCGTTGAGCTGCCAGAGGAGCCCTCGGTTGCCCGCAGGCGCTGGCCCGTCGGGTGTTTGGCCCTTGGCGCTGGCGCTCACCTGGTCTCGGTGAGCTTTTGCCTTCTTTCGGGACTTTGGGTGTGGATGAACCCGTGAGGTCCAGCCAGCAATCAGTCAATTTGCCTATACTCAGTGGCTTCTAAGCTAGGACGGGGTCTGAGTACCCGGTTTCTGGTGCTCCGGTACACGGTTGACTCCTCGGTTCAGGACCGGTGGGCTCCAACCCAGGCCCGGTCCTTACGGTTCCGCCGGTTGCTGTACTGGTACTCCTGCAGACGGCCACAACCGTCTGCCTGCCTGACGTTTTCCAAGGGACCCAGGCTCCAACCCGGGTCCCTGACACCTGCTCCACTACCACTCACTGTCACTGTACAAACTCATCTGCTTGAACTTCCTGCCTCAGGACAGTAGTCTCCTCGGTGGGCGTGTCTTTCCGCCTGACTCCGCCCACCTCGTGTGCTCTACTCGCCCTGAGGGAGGCATCAGGTCTCCCTTTCGGGTGACGTGTGTGTGACCTCACAGGGGGTGGGGGTGTGTGTGTATGTGGTAGGTGTTATTGCCTGTGACCCCTTGGGTCCAGGGTGTCACACATGCAGATCATAGAAAGCTGAGTAAAATGACACCTTGATATCTTCAATCCGATGGTTATTCTAGTGGAATCCACATTTTCCCAATATGCAAATAAGCTGTTAAGATCTATGGGCCGGACACAGATCTCCCTGAGAACCTGTACATCTCACAATAAACAGCCTGGACACTCAGCAGTTTCCACACACTGCGCTCTGCTCAATCCCTCCAAGAACCAGACACCGGTGAAATAATTCCCCAATTCTAGTAAAAAGCTAGAAAGTTGCATCTAATCAAACCCTGCAGAGCTTGGACCTAACCCTTTCCTTCCCAGCTTTCCTACATACTGTACCCCTCTACCGAAAGCCGAGGGCTGGGCACCATCTGCCAACCCACAGTGCCAACAGGGAGCCCCTTTACCAAAACTGATGTTGTGAGAGGGCGTGATAAGTTCTGCATTGCCCTCTCTGAGACTACCTTCCCGTGGACCTCAGGAATTCTACTGGGCTTTAAATTGACCTGAGCGGGAGACTCAGGTTTGATGACACAAGGGTGGCCCGGTAACACCAAGAACCTGTCCCTATTTTTGAGTATTTTTTGGCCATTCTGTGTTTGGGAAGGTGATAAATTTCCTGCTACTTTGACATCCCAAATGTTCGACCAATAAGCAAGGGGTTTGTAGCAGGTCTATCCTTTCAGGGTTTTAGTAGGTTGCTATAATATATGGAAAAGGGCTTCCTTTTGCCTGGTCGGTGGACTTTATAATTGACCTCTCCCACCTTTTCCCCCACCTTATGGGGTTGCAGCAACTGGGTAAGGATCCTATTTTCTAATGTGGGCACTAACACAAGTAACCAATCCCCACGTTTAAATTGGCTCACTCAATCCAAAGGTTTATGCTATTTGGATTTTGCCTCTTGGGCCTTGTGGGGGCGCTCTTTTAAAAGGGAATCACCACTTAAAATGTTCAATTTCCTCACGGGGCCAGCAATATTTTGTAGATACCTGTCCGTACCCCAAAAGGGTTCAATAATGTATGATTTGTGAATTATCTAGAAAGTGGAAAACAATGGATCACATATAACAGTATCACATTATTATCATCAATATTCTGTCTGAAAATGTGATAATACATCTAAGAGCCTCACCGGGGCGGTGATCTGTGGGAATCTCCTCGTTACTCCGCTGATCGCCCCTCACATTTCTCTCCGGAACAATAATAATGTGCAGATCTTTATCCGGATCCAAAAGCTGCAAAACAAAATATTGTAAAAGTCCCCGGGAATAATGGAGATAAGATCCGGACATGTGAGGTCTGTGGTCAGCTGTGATCCTGCCGTCTCCACCGCTATCATTACACAAGTATAAACATCTAATACTGGAGGAGAAAACAAGACTGAACACAAGGAGGTCACAGCCGTCTACACCTCATAGGGGGGATCTCCATCTACCTGAGGATCCTGTGGAGGAAGAGGAGGAGCGGGACATCTCTCTGGGGTCGTCCTCGTACTGGAGAGACCTGCAGGAGACACAGACAGGACGGACATCATTATTACATACAGATAATTATAGGCCGGGTGTATTCAGTCCTGTCTATTACCTGGTGATGTGCGGGGCTGGGGCTCCTCCATCATCACCTCCTTGTACCGCTCCTTGTGTCCTTCTAGATACTCCCACTCCTCCATGGAGAAATAGACGGTGACGTCCTGACACCTTATAGGAACCTGACAACACAATGATACCGTCATCACCCAGAATCCTCCAGTGCTGTCCTGTATAATGTCCCAGCATTCCCAGCAGTGTCACCTCTCCAGTCAGCAGCTCAAGCATCTTGTTGGCGAGTTCTAGAATCTTCTGGTCATTGATGTCCTCATGTATCCGGGGCTGAGGTTGAGGCCCCGGGATTGGGCTCAGGGTTCCTCCCCGTCCTTCAGACACAGGGGCCTGACAGCGATCACTAGAGGTCTTCACTACTGTGTAATCCTGAGTGTGGAGACATTAATAATATCACTACAGACATTTCCAGAGTCCATCACCTCCCCGGTCATATCCTCTGTTATTCCCATAGATAATGATGTAATGTGATGACATCAGAGCCTCTCACCTCCCCGGTCATATCCTCTGTTATTCCCATAGATAATGATGTAATGTGATGACATCCGAACCTCTCACCTCCCCGGTCATATCCTCTGTTATCCCCATAGATAATGATGTAATGTGATGATATCCGAACCTCTCACCTCCCCGGTCATATCCTCTGTTATTCCCATAGATAATGATGTAATGTGATGACATCAGAACCTCTCACCTCCCCGGTCATATCCTCTGTTATTCCCATAGATAATGATGTAATGTGATGACATCAGAGCCTCTCACCTCCCCGGTCATATCCTCTGTTATTCCCATAGATAATGATGTAATGTGATGACATCCGAACCTCTCACCTCCCCGGTCATATCCTCTGTTATCCCCATAGATAATGATGTAATGTGATGACATCAGAGCCTCTCACCTCCCCGGTCATATCCTCTGTTATCCCCATAGATAATGATGTAATGTGATGACATCAGAACCTCTCACCTCCCCGGTCATATCCTCTGTTATCCCCATAGATAATGATGTAATGTGATGACATCAGAACCTCTCACCTCCCCGGTCATATCCTCTGTTATTCCCATAGATAATGATGTAATGTGATGACATCCGAACCTCTCACCTCCCCGGTCATATCCTCTGTTATCCCCATAGATAATGATGTAATGTGATGACATCAGAGCCTCTCACCTCCCCGGTCATATCCTCTGTTATCCCCATAGATAATGATGTAATGTGATGACATCAGAACCTCTCACCTCCCCGGTCATATCCTCTGTTATCCCCATAGATAATGATGTAATGTGATGACATCAGAACCTCTCACCTCCCCGGTCATATCCTCTGTTATCCCCATAGATAATGATGTAATGTGATGACATCAGAGCCTCTCACCTCCCCGGTCATATCCTCTGTTATTCCCATAGATAATGATGTAATGTGATGACATCAGAGCCTCTCACCTCCCCGGTCATATCCTCTGTTATTCCCATAGATAATGATGTAATGTGATGACATCAGAACCTCTCACCTCCCCGGTCATATCCTCTGTTATTCCCATAGATAATGATGTAATGTGATGACATCAGAGCCTCTCACCTCCCCGGTCATATCCTCTGTTATTCCCATAGATAATGATGTAATGTGATGACATCAGAGCCTCTCACCTCCCCGGTCATATCCTCTGTTATTCCCATAGATAATGATGTAATGTGATGACATCCGAACCTCTCACCTCCCCGGTCATATCCTCTGTTATCCCCATAGATAATGATGTAATGTGATGATATCCGAACCTCTCACCTCCCCGGTCATATCCTCTGTTATTCCCATAGATAATGATGTAATGTGATGACATCAGAACCTCTCACCTCCCCGGTCATATCCTCTGTTATTCCCATAGATAATGATGTAATGTGATGACATCAGAGCCTCTCACCTCCCCGGTCATATCCTCTGTTATTCCCATAGATAATGATGTAATGTGATGACATCCGAACCTCTCACCTCCCCGGTCATATCCTCTGTTATCCCCATAGATAATGATGTAATGTGATGACATCAGAGCCTCTCACCTCCCCGGTCATATCCTCTGTTATTCCCATAGATAATGATGTAATGTGATGACATCAGAACCTCTCACCTCCCCGGTCATATCCTCTGTTATTCCCATAGATAATGATGTAATGTGATGACATCAGAGCCTCTCACCTCCCCGGTCATATCCTCTGTTATCCCCATAGATA
Source organism: Anomaloglossus baeobatrachus (assembly GCF_048569485.1). Lineage (NCBI taxonomy): Eukaryota > Metazoa > Chordata > Amphibia > Anura > Aromobatidae > Anomaloglossus > Anomaloglossus baeobatrachus. Next base: position 948,805,591 of record NC_134353.1, on the reverse strand, counting down.
ATGATGTAATGTGATGACATCAGAGCCTCTCACCTCCCCGGTCATATCCTCTGTTATTCCCATAGATAATGATGTAATGTGATGACATCAGAACCTCTCACCTCCCCGGTCATATCCTCTGTTATTCCCATAGATAATGATGTAATGTGATGACATCAGAGCCTCTCACCTCCCCGGTCATATCCTCTGTTATTCCCATAGATAATGATGTAATGTGATGACATCAGAACCTCTCACCTCCCCGGTCATATCCTCTGTTATTCCCATAGATAATGATGTAATGTGATGACATCAGAGCCTCTCACCTCCCCGGTCATATCCTCTGTTATTCCCATAGATAATGATGTAATGTGATGACATCCGAACCTCTCACCTCCCCGGTCATATCCTCTGTTATTCCCATAGATAATGATGTAATGTGATGACATCAGAGCCTCTCACCTCCCCGGTCATATCCTCTGTTATTCCCATAGATAATGATGTAATGTGATGACATCCGAACCTCTCACCTCCCCGGTCATATCCTCTGTTATCCCCATAGATAATGATGTAATGTGATGACATCAGAGCCTCTCACCTCCCCGGTCATATCCTCTGTTATTCCCATAGATAATGATGTAATGTGATGACATCAGAACCTCTCACCTCCCCGGTCATATCCTCTGTTATTCCCATAGATAATGATGTAATGTGATGACATCAGAGCCTCTCACCTCCCCGGTCATATCCTCTGTTATCCCCATAGATAATGATGTAATGTGATGACATCAGAGCCTCTCACCTCCCCGGTCATATCCTCTGTTATTCCCATAGATAATGATGTAATGTGATGACATCCGAACCTCTCACCTCCCCGGTCATATCCTCTGTTATCCCCATAGATAATGATGTAATGTGATGATATCCGAACCTCTCACCTCCCCGGTCATATCCTCTGTTATTCCCATAGATAATGATATAATGTGATGACATCAGAACCTCTCACCTCCCCGGTCATATCCTCTGTTATTCCCATAGATAATGATGTAATGTGATGACATCAGAGCCTCTCACCTCCCCGGTCATATCCTCTGTTATTCCCATAGATAATGATGTAATGTGATGACATCAGAACCTCTCACCTCCCCGGTCATATCCTCTGTTATTCCCATAGATAATGATGTAATGTGATGACATCAGAGCCTCTCACCTCCCCGGTCATATCCTCTGTTATTCCCATAGATAATGATGTAATGTGATGACATCAGAACCTCTCACCTCCCCGGTCATATCCTCTGTTATTCCCATAGATAATGATGTAATGTGATGACATCAGAGCCTCTCACCTCCCCGGTCATATCCTCTGTTATTCCCATAGATAATGATGTAATGTGATGACATCCGAACCTCTCACCTCCCCGGTCATATCCTCTGTTATCCCCATAGATAATGATGTAATGTGATGATATCCGAACCTCTCACCTCCCCGGTCATATCCTCTGTTATTCCCATAGATAATGATGTAATGTGATGACATCAGAACCTCTCACCTCCCCGGTCATATCCTCTGTTATTCCCATAGATAATGATGTAATGTGATGACATCAGAGCCTCTCACCTCCCCGGTCATATCCTCTGTTATTCCCATAGATAATGATGTAATGTGATGACATCCGAACCTCTCACCTCCCCGGTCATATCCTCTGTTATCCCCATAGATAATGATGTAATGTGATGACATCAGAGCCTCTCACCTCCCCGGTCATATCCTCTGTTATTCCCATAGATAATGATGTAATGTGATGACATCAGAACCTCTCACCTCCCCGGTCATATCCTCTGTTATTCCCATAGATAATGATGTAATGTGATGACATCAGAGCCTCTCACCTCCCCGGTCATATCCTCTGTTATCCCCATAGATAATGATGTAATGTGATGACATCAGAGCCTCTCACCTCCCCGGTCATATCCTCTGTTATTCCCATAGATAATGATGTAATGTGATGACATCAGAACCTCTCACCTCCCCGGTCATATCCTCTGTTATTCCCATAGATAATGATGTAATGTGATGACATCAGAGCCTCTCACCTCCCCGGTCATATCCTCTGTTATTCCCATAGATAATGATGTAATGTGATGACATCAGAACCTCTCACCTCCCCGGTCATATCCTCTGTTATTCCCATAGATAATGATGTAATGTGATGACATCAGAGCCTCTCACCTCCCCGGTCATATCCTCTGTTATCCCCATAGATAATGATGTAATGTGATGACATCAGAGCCTCTCACCTCCCCGGTCATATCCTCTGTTATTCCCATAGATAATGATGTAATGTGATGACATCAGAACCTCTCACCTCCCCGGTCATATCCTCTGTTATTCCCATAGATAATGATGTAATGTGATGACATCAGAGCCTCTCACCTCCCCGGTCATATCCTCTGTTATTCCCATAGATAATGATGTAATGTGATGACATCAGAACCTCTCACCTCCCCGGTCATATCCTCTGTTATTCCCATAGATAATGATGTAATGTGATGACATCAGAGCCTCTCACCTCCCCGGTCATATCCTCTGTTATCCCCATAGATAATGATGTAATGTGATGACATCAGAGCCTCTCACCTCCCCGGTCATATCCTCTGTTATTCCCATAGATAATGATGTAATGTGATGACATCAGAACCTCTCACCCCCCCGGTCATTTCCTCTGTTATTCCCATAGATAATGATGTAATGTGATGACATCAGAGCCTCTCACCTCCCCGGTCATATCCTCTGTTATTCCCATAGATAATGATGTAATGTGATGACATCAGAACCTCTCACCTCCCCGGTCATATCCTCTGTTATTCCCATAGATAATGATGTAATGTGATGACATCAGAGCCTCTCACCTCCCCGGTCATATCCTCTGTTATCCCCATAGATAATGATGTAATATGGTGACATCAGAACCTCTCACCTCCCCGGTCATATCCTCTGTTATTCCCATAGATAATGATGTAATGTGATGACATCAGAACCTCTCACCTCTCCAGTAAGATGGAAGATTATCTCAAGGCTCAGGTTTAATATCTTCTCCATAATTTGATCTTTGTCCTTATTCATCTTTCATGGGTCAATCAAGATAAATCTGTTACTTAAAAAAAGTTGGTTACTCTGATTATGGCGTCATTATCATCATCACCATCTTGGTTGTTTCCACACATTAGAGGACATCAAATCAAAGGACCCGGCGATGTATTTGTGCAGGCGCGAGATGGGCGGCACTGTGCATGATCTCAACAGCATCATCCTCGTACCCACCCATAATCTCGCGCCTGCGCTGACAACTGCAAAATTTTCAGTTTTTCTGATTTTTCTCTTTATAGGTAAATTTTTAAGTAAAATGTAAATTGTTGTTTTATTCTATAAACTACTATTTTCAGAAAATAAATAAAAAAATTATTGCTTGGAAATTTGGAGACGTTGTCCGTAGTTTAGAGAATAAAAGAACAATTTACATTGTACTCAAAAACATACCTATAAAGAGAAAAATCCGAAAAACTGAAAATTTTCTGTTGGTCTCTTAATTTTGCCAGAGCTGTATGTATGTGTATATGTATGTGTGTATGTATGTGTATAATATAAAACTATATATACGGTATAATGTACACAATATAGATTTGTATAAAAAGAAATAATTAAAAAATATGACAGTGCTTCGTATTATTTTTGGTTCTCAGGGCAGATAAAGCAGACGGCTAGGGGCTGCCAGCCTCATCCCCGTGTGCCTGACTTTACCTTGGCTGGAAATCAAAATACAGGGAAGAGCATTTTTTTTTATTTTAAATTATTTAAAAAATAAATAAATAAATAATAATAAAAAAAAAATGCGTGGGTTTTTGCCATATTTTGATCGCCAGTAAGGTAAAGCCAGGTGGCTGGGGTTCTCAGCAGCCCGCAGCCACCCCTGGAAATGGCGCATTGTTTCCTAGCGCTATTTCCAGACGCGTTACCAGGCCCATCCAGCGGCCCTAATGCAGTGGCATGCTGGGTAATAAAGAGGTTAATACCAGCTTTGTATTCTCAGATGGTACCAAGCCCTAAATTCATGGTGTCACGCCAAATTAGACATGGCCACCATGAATTTCTAGTAAACAGTAAAAAAACAAAAAAAAACAGAAAATATTTTTTCTTAGAAATAAAACAAAAAAAAAACATTTAGAGACTCCATCTTTATTATAAAAACAATCCTTAATCTGACGTAATCAACAGGGAGAGCATTGTCAGCTTCATCACTGTGCACAGACCGCATCTATAAAGAGTGAGAAGCAGAGAGAGCCATGTCAGCTCTGTTACATCGCTGTGTACAGACAACGTCTATACAGAGTGAGAAGCAGGCTGACACTTGCGTATGACTCGTGCAGTCTTGCATCGGCATCAGCCCGCATGGACTGACACTCTCTGGCGAGTCTCATGATCATCGGGGGTGATCGCCCATCACTAGTCTTGCAGTACATAATTTACCGCAATCAACCCTGCCTAAATAGTTTTTTTTTAAAACACTGTAGCTCCATTCAAGAAACAACTCCCCCTACATTGCCAAGGAAAGTTAGCAGCGGTTTTAGAATTATCCATTTAATATGGCTGTTAGTTTACTCTCTAACCGGTCATATTGAACGCACTAACACCGTCCCTTTTATAGAACAATGACGCGATCCGGCCAGCCAATCACAGTACTGCCAGTAGCAAAGATATTTAGTGGCTGAAAGTCAGGAGACAAACATTAAGAGCGGAGACTCGAGTCTCCCGAGGAGAAGAGCAAAATACTAATCGAGTGACGAATATCTGAAACACCGTACGATTCATGCAAATAAGGAATAGAGATAAGTATAATCCTTCATCACTAATAACTAGATATTATAGGGGGTTTTCTACCCTGCGCCTGTCCGTAGCCCGAACTCTGGAGGGACAGAAAGACAGCAAGGCAAGGAGTGAAGATACCAGGGAATGTGGAGGACAGCACAGATAACACTGCTCTGCTGCAGAACTACAAGTGACAGCAAGTCCTGTATAATTCAGGTGAGGCATTCTGGGAACTAAATTCTACAAGGAAAGTCAAACTGCAAATCACAGAACTAAATATGAACAGCAAAAAAGTTACTAATCTCAGAAGATAATATACAGCACAGATAATAATAATAATAATAATGGAGGATCTCCAGACCAAGAATAAACCCAGAAGAGTCTCCTCCTCCACTCACTACAAGGAGCATCGACTGCACCAATCCCCCATGTGTAGTGCGGGGTCTGTCGCTCTCTCTCCCCCATGTGTAGTGTGGGGTCTGTCGCTCTCTCTCCCTCATGTGTAGTGCGGGGTCTGTCGCACTCTCTCCCTCATGTGTAGTGCGGGGTCTGTCGCTCTCTCTCCCTCATGTGTAGTGTGGGGTCTGTCGCTCTCTCTCCCCCATGTGTAGTGCGGGGTCTGTCGCTCTCTCTCCCTCATGTGTAGTGCGGGGTCTGTCACTCTCTCTCCCCCATGTGTAGTGCGGGGTCTGTCGCTCTCTCTCCCTCATGTGTAGTGCGGGGTCTGTCGCACTCTCACTCATGTGTAGTGCGGGGTCTGTCGCTCTCTCTCCCTCATGTGTAGTGCGGGGTCTGTCGCTCTCTCTCCCTCATGTGTAGTGCGGGGTCTGTCGCACTCTCACTCATGTGTAGTGCGGGGTCTGTCGCTCTCTCTCCCTCATGTGTAGTGTGGGGTCTGTCGCTCTCTCTCCCTCATGTGAAGTGCGGGGTCTGTCGCTCTCTCTCCCTCATGTGTAGTGGGGGGGTCTGTCGCTCTCTCTCCCTCATGTGTAGTGCGGGGTCTGTCGCTCTCTCCCTCATGTGTAGTTCGGGGTCTGTCGCTCTCTCTCTCTCCCCATGTGTAGTGCAGGGTCTGTCGCTCTCTCTCCCCCATGTGTAGTGCAGGGTCTGTCCTCGCTCATGTGTAGTGCGGGGTCTGTCCTCCCTCATGTGTAATGCGGGGTCTGTCCTCCCTCATGTGTAGTGCGGGGTTTGTCCTCTCTCATGTGTAGTGCGGAGTCTGTCCTCCCTCATGTGTAGTGCGGGGTCTGTCGCTCTCTCTCCCCCTCATGTGTAGTGCAGGGTCTGTCGCTCTCTCTCCCCCATGTGTAGTGCGGGGACTGTCGCTCTCTCTCTCCCTCATGTGTAGTGCGGAGTCTGTCCTCCCCCATGTGTAGTGCGGGGTCTGTCACTCTCTCTCCTCCATGTGTAGTGCGGGGTCTGTCACTCTCTCTCCTCCATGTGTAATGCGGGGTCTGTCACTCTCTCTCCTCCATGTGTAATGCGGGGTCTGTCGCTCTCTCACTCCCTCATGTGTATTGCGCGGTCTGTCCTCCCCCATGAGTAGTGCGGGGTCTGTCACTCTCTCTCCTCCATGTGTAATGCGGAGTCTGTCACTCTCTCCTCCATGTGTAATGCGGGGTCTGTCACCCTCTCTCCCTCATGTGTAGTGCGGGGTCTCTCTCCCTCATGTGTAGTGCGGGGTCTGTCGCTCTCTCTCCCTCATGTGTAGTGCGGGGTCTGTCGCTCTCTCTCCTCCATGTGTAGTGCGGGGTCTGTCACTCTCTCTCCTCCATGTGTAGTGCGGGGTCTGTCACTCTCTCTCCTCCATGTGTAGTGCGGGGTCTGTCACTCTCTCCCTCATGTGTAGTGCGGGGTCTGTCACTCTCTCTCTCTCCCCCATGTGTAGTGTGGGGTCTGTCGCTCTCTCCCCCATGTATAGTGCGGGGTCTGTCGCTCTCTCTCCCCCATGTGTAGTGCGGGGTCTGTCTCTCTCTCTCTCCCCCATGTGTAGTGCGGGGTCTGTCTCTCTCTCCCTCATGTGTAATAAGGGTCTGTCGCTCTCTCCCCCATGTGTAGTGCGGGGTCTGTCGCTCTCTCTCCCTCATGTGTAGTTCGGGGTCTGTCGCTCTCTCCCTCATGTGTAGTGCGGGGTCTGTTGCTCTCTCTCCCCGATGTGTAGTGCGGGGTCTGTCGCGCTCTCTCTCTCCCCATGTGTAGTGCAGGGTCTGTCGCTCTCTCTCCCTCATGTGTAGTGCGGGGTCTGTCGCTCTCTCCCTCATGTGTAGTGCAGGGTCTGTCCTCACTCATGTGTAGTGCGGGGTCTGTCCTCCCTCATGTGTAATGCGGGGTCTGTCCTCCCTCATGTGTAGTGCGGGGTTTGTCCTCTCTCATGTGTAGTGCGGGGTCTGTCGCTCTCTCTCCCCCTCATGTGTAGTGCAGGGTCTGTCGCTCTCTCTCCCCCATGTGTAGTGCGGGGACTGTCGCTCTCTCTCTCCCTCATGTGTAGTGCGGAGTCTGTCCTCCCCCATGTGTAGTGCGGGGTCTGTCGCTCTCTCTCCTCCATGTGTAGTGCGGGGTCTGTCACTCTCTCTCCTCCATGTGTAATGCGGGGTCTGTCACTCTCTCTCCTCCATGTGTAATGCGGGGTCTGTCACTCTCTCTCCTCCATGTGTAATGCGGGGTCTGTCACTCTCTCTCCTCCATGTGTAGTGCGGGGTCTGTCACTCTCTCTCCTCCATGTGTAATGCGGGGTCTGTCACTCTCTCCTCCATGTGTAATGCGGGGTCTGTCACTCTCTCTCCCTCATGTGTAGTGCGGGGTCTCTCTCCCTCATGTGTAGTGCGGGGTCTGTCGCTCTCTCTCCCTCATGTGTAGTGCGGGGTCTGTCGCTCTCTCTCCTCCATGTGTAGTGCGGGGTCTGTCACTCTCTCTCCTCCATGTGTAGTGCGGGGTCTGTCACTCTCTCTCCTCCATGTGTAGTGCGGGGTCTGTCACTCTCTCCCTCATGTGTAGTGCGGGGTCTGTCACTCTCTCTCTCTCCCCCATGTGTAGTGCGGGGTCTGTCGCTCTCTCTCCCCCATGTATAGTGCGGGGTCTGTCGCTCTCTCTCTCCCCCATGTGTAGTGCGGGGTCTGTCTCTCTCTCTCCCTCATGTGTAGTGCGGGGTCTGTCGATCTCTCTCCCTCATGTGTAGTGCGGGGTCTGTCGCTCTCTCTCCCTCATGTGTAATAAGGGTCTGTCGCTCTCTCTCCCTCATGTGTAATGCGGGGTCTGTCACTCTCTCTCCTCCATGTGTAGTGCGGGGTCTGTCGCTCTCTCCCTCATGTGTAGTGCGGGGTCTGTCACTCTCTCCCTCATGTGTAGTGCGGGGTCTGTCGCTCTCTCTCCTCCATGTGTAGTGCGGGGTCTGTCACTCTCTCTCCTCCATGTGTAATGCGGGGTCTGTCACTCTCTCCCTCATGTGTAGTGCGGGGTCTGTCACTCTCTCCCTCATGTGTAGTGCGGGGTCTGTCGCTCTCTCTCTCCCTCATGTGTAGTGCGGGGTCTGTCGCTCTCTCTCTCTCCCCCATGTGTAGTCCGGGGTCTGTCCTCTCTCATGTGTAGTGCGGGGTCTGTCGCTCTCTCTCTCCCTCATGTGTAGTGCGGGGTCTGTCGCTCTCTCTCCCCCATGTGTAGTGCGGGGTCTATCGCTCTCTCTCTCTCCCCTTCATGTGTAGTGCGGGGTCTGTCGCTCTCTCTCCCCCATGTGTAGTGCGGGGTCTGTCCTCCCAAATGTGTAGTGCGGGGTCTGTCCTCCCGAATGTGTAGTGCGGGGTCTGTCCTCCCGAATGTGTAGTGCGGGGTCTGTCCTCCCCCATGTGTAGTGCGGGGTCTGTCGCTCTCTCTCTCCCATGTGTGCTGCGGGGTCTGTCGTTCTCTCTCCCCCATGTGTAGTGCGGGGTCTGTCATTCTCTCTCCCCCATGTGTAGTGCGGGATCTGTCGCTCTCTCTCCCCCATGTGTAGTGCGGGGTCTGTCGTTCTCTCTCCCTCATGTGTAGTGCGGGGACTGTCGCTCTCTCACCCCCATGTGTTGAGCGGGGTGTGTCGCTCTCTCTCCCCCATGTGTAGTGCGGGGTCTGTCGCTCTCTCTCCTCCATGTTTAGTGCGGGGTCTGTCGCACTCTCTCCTCCATGTGTAGTGCGGGGTCTGTCGCTCTCTCTCCTCCATGTGTAGTGCGGGGTCTGTCGCGCTCTCTCCCCTATGTGTAGTGCGGGGTCTGTCGCTCTCTCTCCTCCATGTGTAGTGCGGGGTCTGTCGCTCTCTCTCCCCCTCATGTGTAGTGCGGGGGTCTGTCGCTCTCTCCTCCATGTGTAGTGCGGGGTCTGTCGCTCTCTCTCCCCCATGTGTAGTGCGGGGTCTGTCGCTCTCTCTCCCCCATGTGTAGTGCGGGGTCTGTCGCGCTCTCTCCCCCATGTGTAGTGCGGGGTCTGTCGCTCTCCTCCATGTGTAGTGCGGGGTCTGTCGCTCTCCCCCATGTGTAGTGCGGGGTCTGTCGCGCTCTCTCCCCCATGTGTAGTGCAGGGTCTGTCGCTCTCTCTCCTCCATGTGTAGTGCGGGGTCTGTCGCTCTCTCTCCCTCATGTGTAGTGCGGGGTCTGTCGCTCTCTCCTCCATGTTTGTGCGGGGTCTGTCGCGCTCTCTCCCTCATGTGTAGTGCGGGGTCTGTCGCTCTCTCCTCCATGTGTAGTGCGGGGTCTGTCGCGCTCATCTCCCCCATGTGTAGTGTGGGGTCTGTCGCTCTCTCTCCCCCATGTGTAGTGTGGGGTCTGTCGCTCTCTCTCCCCCATGTGTAGTGTGGGGTCTGTCGCTCTCTCCCTCATGTGTAATGCGGGGTTTGTCCTCCCCCATGTGTAGTGCGGGGTCTGTCCTCCCCCATTTGTAGTGCGGGGTCTGTCCTCCCCCATGTGTAGTGCGGGTCTGTCGCTCTCTCTCCCATGTGTAGTGCGGGGTCTGTCGCTCTCTCTCCCCCATGTGTAGTGCGGGGTCTGTCGCTCTCTCTCCCCCATGTGTAGTGCGGGGTCTGTCGCTCTCTCTCCCCCATGTGTAGTGCGGGGTCTGTCGCTCTCTCTCCCCCATGTGTAGTGCGGGGTCTGTCGCTCTCTCTCCCTCATGTGTAGTGCGGGGTCTGTCGCTCTCTCTCCCTCATGTGTAGTGCGGGGTCTGTCGCTCTTTCTCCCTCATGTGTAGTGCGGGGTCTGTCGCTCTTTCTCCCTCATGTGTAGTGCGGGGTCTGTCGCTCTCTCCCCCATGTGTAGTGCGGGGTCTGTCGCTCTCTCCCCCATGTGTAGTGCGGGGTCTGTCGCTCTCTCCCTCATGTGTAGTGCGGGGTCTGTCACTCTCTCCCTCATGTGTAGTGCGGGGTCTCTCTCTCCCTCATGTGTAGTGCGGGGTCTCTCTCTCCCTCATGTGTAGTGCGGGGTCTCTCTCCCTCATGTGTAGTGCGGGGTCTCTCTCCCTCATGTGTAGTGCGGGGTCTCTCTCCATCATGTGTAGTGCGGGGTCTCTCTCCCTCATGTGTAGTGCGGGGTCTCTCTCCCTCATGTGTAGTGCGGTGTCTCTCTCCCTCATGTGTAGTGCGGGGTCTCTCTCCCCCATGTGTAGTGCGGTGTCTCTCTCCCTCATGTGTAGTGCGGGGTCTCTCTCCATCATGTGTAGTGCGGGGTCTCTCTCCCTCATGTGTAGTGCGGTGTCTCTCTCCCTCATGTGTAGTGCGGGGTCTCTCTCCCTCATGTGTAGTGCGGGGTCTCTCTCCCTCATGTGTAGTGCGGGGTCTCTCTCCCTCATGTGTAGTGCGGTGTCTCTCTCCATCATGTGTAGTGCGGGGTCTCTCTCCCCCATGTGTAGTGCGGGGTCTCTCTCCCCCATGTGTAGTGCGGTGTCTCTCTCCATCATGTGTAGTGCGGGGTCTGTCGCTCTCTCTCCCTCATGTGTAGTGCGGGGTCTGTCGCTCTCTCTCCCTCATGTGTAGTGCGGGGTCTGTCGCTCTCTCTCCCTCATGTGTAGTGCGGGGTCTGTCACTCTCTCTCCCTCATGTGTAGTGCGGGTCTGTCGTTCTCTCTCCCCCATGTGTAGTGCGGGGTCTGTCGCTCTCTCTCCCTCATATGTGGTGCGGGGTCTGTCGTTCTCTCTCCCTCATGTGTAGTGCGGGGTCTCTCTCCCTCATGTGTAGTGCGGGGTCTGTCGCTCTCTCCCCCCCATGTGTAGTGCGGGGTCTGTCACTCTCTCTCTCCCCCACGTGTAGTGCGGGGTCTGTCGCTCTCTCTCTCCCCCATGTGTAGTGCGGGGTCTGTCGCTCTCTCTCCCCCATGTGTAGTGCGGGGTCTGTCGCTCTCTCCCCCCCATGTGTAGTGCGGGGTCTGTCGCTCTCTCTCCCCCATGTGTAGTGCGGGGTCTGTCGCTCTCTCTCCCCCATGTGTAGTGAGGGGTCTGTCGCTCTCTCCCCCATGTGTAGTGCGGGGACTGTCGCTCTCTCTCTCCCTCATGTGTAGTGCGGGGTCTGTCACTCTCTCTCTCCCCCATGTGTAGTGCGGGGTCTGTCGCGCTCTCTCCCCCCTATGTGTAGTGCGGGGTCTGTCGCTCTCTCTCCCTCATGTGTAGTGCGGGGTCTGTCGCTCTCTCTCTCTCCCCCATGTGTGCTGCGGGGTCTGTCGCTCTCTCTCCCTCATGTGTAGTGCGGGGTCTGTCGCTCTCTCCCCCATGTGTAGTGCTGGGTCTGTCGCTCTCTCTCCCTCATGTGTAGTGCGGGGTCTGTCGCTCTCTCTCCCTCATATGTGGTGCGGGGGTCTGTCGTTCTCTCTCCCTCATGTGTAGTGCGGGGTCTGTCGCTCTCTCTCCTTCATGTGTAGTGCGGGGTCTGTCGCTCTCTCTCCCTCATGTGTAGTGCGGGGTCTGTCGCTCTCTCTCCCCCATGTGTAGTGCGGGGGTCTGTCGCTCTCTCTCCCTCATGTGTAGTGCGGGGTCTGTCGTTCTCTCTCCTCCATGTGTAGTGCGGGGTCTGTCGCTCTCTCCCCCATGTGTAGTGCGGGGTCTGTCGTTCTCTCTCCCTCATGTGTAGTGCGGGGTCTGTCGCTCTCTCTCCCCCATGTGTAGTGCGGGGTTTGTCGCTCTCTCTCCCCCATGTGTAGTGAGGGGTTTGTCGCTCTCTCTCCCCCATGTGTAGTGCGGGGTCTGTCGCTCTCTCTCCTCCATGTGTAGTGCGGGGTCTGTCGCTCTCTCTCCCTCCCTCATGTGCAGTGCGGGGTCTGTCGCACTCTCTCCTCCATGTGTAGTGCGGGGTCTGTCGCTCTCTCTCCTCCATGTGTAGTGCGGGGTCTGTCGCGCTCTCTCCCCCATGTGTAGTGCGGGGTCTGTCGCTCTCTTCTCCTCCATGTGCAGTGCGATGTCTGTCGCTCTCTCCCTCATGTGTAATGCGGGGTCTGTCCTCCCCCATGTGTAGTGCGGGGTCTGTCCTCCCCCATGTGTAGTGCGGGGTCTGTCCTCCCCCATGTGTAGTGCGAGGTCTGTCGCTCTCTCCCCCATGTGTAGTGCGGGGTCTGTCGCTCTCTCCCCCATGTGTAGTGCGGGGTCTGTCGCTCTCTCCCCCATGTGTAGTGTGGGGTCTGTCGCTCTCTCCCCCATGTATAGTGCGGGGTCTGTCGCTCTCTCTCCCCCATGTGTAGTGCGGGGTCTGTCTCTCTCTCTCTCCCCCATGTGTAGTGCGGGGTCTGTCTCTCTCTCCCTCATGTGTAATAAGGGTCTGTCGCTCTCTCCCCCATGTGTAGTGCGGGGTCTGTCGCTCTCTCTCCCTCATGTGTAGTTCGGGGTCTGTCGCTCTCTCCCTCATGTGTAGTGCGGGGTCTGTTGCTCTCTCTCCCCGATGTGTAGTGCGGGGTCTGTCGCTCTCTCCCTCATGTGTAATAAGGGTCTGTCGCTCTCTCTCCCTCATGTGTAGTGCGGGGTCTGTCGCTCTCTCCCTCATGTGTAGTTCGGGGTCTGTCGCGCTCTCTCTCTCCCCATGTGTAGTGCAGGGTCTGTCGCTCTCTCTCCCTCATGTGTAGTGCGGGGTCTGTCGCTCTCTCTCCCCCTCATGTGTAGTGCAGGGTCTGTCGCTCTCTCTCCCCCATGTTTAGTGCGGGGACTGTCGCTCTCTCTCTCCCTCATGTGTAGTGCGGAGTCTGTCCTCCCCCATGTGTAGTGCGGGGTCTGTCGCTCTCTCTCCTCCATGTGTAGTGCGGGGTCTGTCACTCTCTCTCCTCCATGTGTAATGCGGGGTCTGTCACTCTCTCTCCTCCATGTGTAATGCGGGGTCTGTCACTCTCTCTCCCCCATGTGTAGTGCGGGGTCTGTCACTCTCTCTCCTCCATGTGTAATGCGGGGTCTGTCACTCTCTCCTCCATGTGTAATGCGGGGTCTGTCACTCTCTCTCCCTCATGTGTAGTGCGGGGTCTCTCTCCCTCATGTGTAGTGCGGGGTCTGTCGCTCTCTCTCCCTCATGTGTAGTGCGGGGTCTGTCGCTCTCTCTCCTCCATGTGTAGTGCGGGGTCTGTCACTCTCTCTCCTCCATGTGTAGTGCGGGGTCTGTCACTCTCTCTCCTCCATGTGTAGTGCGGGGTCTGTCGCTCTCTCTCCCCCATGTGTAGTGCGGGGTCTGTCGCTCTCTCTCTCCCCCATGTGTAGTGCGGGGTCTGTCTCTCTCTCTCCCCCATGTGTAATTCGGGGTCTGTCGCTCTCTCTCCCCCATGTATAGTGCGGGGTCTGTCGATCTCTCTCCCTCATGTGTAGTGCGGGGTCTGTCGCTCTCTCTCCCTCATGTGTAATAAGGGTCTGTCGCTCTCTCTCCCTCATGTGTAATGCGGGGTCTGTCACTCTCTCTCCTCCATGTGTAGTGCGGGGTCTGTCGCTCTCTCTCCCTCATGTGTAATGCGGGGTCTGTCGCTCTCTCTCCCTCATGTGTAATGCGGGGTCTGTCACTCTCTCTCCCCCATGTGTATTGCGCGGTCTGTCCTCCCCCATGTGTAGTGCGGGGTCTGTCGCTCTCTCTCCTCCATGTGTAGTGCGGGGTCTGTCACTCTCTCTCCTCCATGTGTAATGCGGGGTCTGTCACTCTCTCCCTCATGTGTAGTGCGGGGTCTGTCACTCTCTCCTCCATGTGTAGTGCGGGGTCTGTCGCTCTCTCTCTCCCTCATGTGTAGTGCGGGGTCTGTCGCTCTCTCTCTCTCCCCCATGTGTAGTCCGGGGTCTGTCCTCTCTCATGTGTAGTGCGGGGTCTGTCGCTCTCTCTCTCCCTCATGTGTAGTGCGGGGTCTGTCGCTCTCTCTCCCCCATGTGTAGTACGGGGTCTGTCGCTCTCTCTCTCTCCCCTTCATGTGTAGTGCGGGGTCTGTCGCTCTCTCTCCCCATGTGTAGTGCGGGGTCTGTCCTCCCGAATGTGTAGTGCGGGGTCTGTCCTCCCGAATGTGTAGTGCGGGGTCTGTCCTCCCCCATGTGTAGTGCGGGGTCTGTCGCTCTCTCTCTCCCATGTGTGCTGCGGGGTCTGTCGTTCTCTCTCCCCCATGTGTAGTGCGGGGTCTGTCGTTCTCTCTCCCCCATGTGTAGTGCGGGATCTGTCGCTCTCTCTCCCCCATGTGTAGTGCGGGGTCTGTCGTTCTCTCTCCCTCATGTGTAGTGCGGGGACTGTCGCTCTCTCACCCCCATGTGTTGAGCGGGGTGTGTCACTCTCTCTCCCCCATGTGTAGTGCGGGGTCTTTCTCCCTCATGTGTAGTGCGGGGTCTCTCTCCCTCATGTGTAGTGCGGTGTCTCTCTCCATCATGTGTAGTGCGGGGTCTCTCTCCCCCATGTGTAGTGCGGGGTCTCTCTCCCCCATGTGTAGTGCGGTGTCTCTCTCCATCATGTGTAGTGCGGGGTCTGTCGCTCTCTCTCCCTCATGTGTAGTGCGGGGTCTGTCGCTCTCTCTCCCTCATGTGTAGTGCGGGGTCTGTCGCTCTCTCTCCCTCATGTGTAGTGCGGGGTCTGTCGCTCTCTCTCCCTCATGTGTAGTGCGGGGTCTGTCACTCTCTCTCCCTCATGTGTAGTGCGGGTCTGTCGTTCTCTCTCCCCCATGTGTAGTGCGGGGTCTGTCACTCTCTCTCCCTCATGTGTAGTGCGGGGTCTGTCACTCTCTCTCCCTCATGTGTAGTGCGGGGTCTGTCACTCTCTCTCCCTCATGTGTAGTGCGGGGTCTGTCACTCTCTCTCCCTCATGTGTAGTGCGGGGTCTGTCACTCTCTCTCCCTCATGTGTAGTGCGGGGTCTGTCGCTCTCTCTCCCTCATGTGTAGTGCGGGGTCTGTCGCTCTCTCTCCCTCATGTGTAGTGCGGGGTCTGTCGCTCTCTCTCCCTCATGTGTAGTGCGGGGTCTGTCGCTCTCTCTCCCTCATGTGTAGTGCGGGGTCTGTCGCTCTCTCTCCCTCATGTGTAGTGCGGGGTCTGTCGCTCTCTCTCCCTCATGTGTAGTGCGGGGTCTGTCGCTCTCTCTCCCTCATGTGTAGTGCGGGGTCTGTCGCTCTCTCTCCCTCATGTGTAGTGCGGGGTCTGTCGCTCTCTCTCCCCCATGTGTAGTGCGGGGTCTGTCGCTCTCTCTCCCCCATGTGTAGTGCGGGGTCTGTCGCTCTCTCTCTCCCTCATGTGTAGTGCGGGGTCTGTCGCTCTCTCTCCCTCATGTGTAGTGCGGGGTCTGTCGCTCTCTCTCCCTCATGTGTAGTGCGGGGTCTGTCGCTCTCTCTCCCTCATGTGTAGTGCGGGGTCTGTCGCTCTCTCTCCCTCATGTGTAGTGTGGGGTCTGTCGCTCTCTCTCCCTCATGTGTAGTGCGGGGTCTGTCGCTCTCTCCCTCATGTGTAGTGAGGGGTCTGTCGCTCTCTCTCCCTCATGTGTAGTGTGGGGTCTGTCGCTCTCTCTCCTCCATGTGTAGTGCGGGGTCTGTCGCTCTCTCCCTCATGTGTAGTGCGGGGTCTCTCTCCCTCATGTGTAGTGCGGGGTCTGTCTCTCTCCCTCATGTGTAGTGCGGGGTCTGTCGCTCTCTCCCTCATGTGTAGTGTGGGGTCTGTCGCTCTCTCTCCCTCATGTGTAGTGCGGGGTCTGTCGCTCTCTCCCTCATGTGTAGTGAGGGGTCTGTCGCTCTCTCTCCCTCATGTGTAGTGTGGGGTCTGTCGCTCTCTCTCCTCCATGTGTAGTGCGGGGTCTGTCGCTCTCTCCCTCATGTGTAGTGCGGGGTCTCTCTCCCTCATGTGTAGTGCGGGGTCTGTCTCTCTCCCTCATGTGTAGTGCGGGGTCTGTCACTCTCTCTCCCTCATGTGTAGTGCGGGGTCTGTCGCTCTCTCTCCCTCATGTGTAGTGCGGGGTCTGTCGCTCTCTCTCCCTCATGTGTAGTGTGGGGTCTGTCGCTCTCTCTCCCTCATGTGTAGTGCGGGGTCTGTCGCTCTCTCTCCCTCATGTGTAGTGCGGGGTCTGTCGCTCTCTCTCCCTCATGTGTAGTGCGGGGTCTGTCGCTCTCTCTCCCTCATGTGTAGTGCGGGGTCTGTCGCTCTCTCTCCCTCATGTGTAGTGCGGGGTCTGTCGCTCTCTCTCCCCCATGTGTAGTGCGGGGTCTGTCGCTCTCTCTCTCCCTCATGTGTAGTGCGGGGTCTGTCGCTCTCTCCCTCATGTGTAGTGCGGGGTCTGTCGCTCTCTCTCCCTCATGTGTAGTGCGGGGTCTGTCGCTCTCTCTCCCTCATGTGTAGTGCGGGGTCTGTCGCTCTCTCTCCCTCATGTGTAGTGCGGGGTCTGTCGCTCTCTCTCCCTCATGTGTAGTGCGGGGTCTGTCGCTCTCTCTCCCTCATGTGTAGTGCGGGGTCTGTCGCTCTCTCTCCCTCATGTGTAGTGTGGGGTCTGTCGCTCTCTCTCCCTCATGTGTAGTGCGGGGTCTGTCGCTCTCTCCCTCATGTGTAGTGAGGGGTCTGTCGCTCTCTCTCCCTCATGTGTAGTGCGGGGTCTGTCGCTCATTCTCTCTCATGTGTAGTGCAGGGTCTGTCGCTCTCTCTCCCTCATGTGTAGTGCGGGGCCTGTCGCTCTCTCCCCCTCATGTGTAGTGCGGGGCCTGTCTCTCTCTCTCCCTCATGTGTAGTGCGGGATCTGTCGCTCTCTCTCCCTCATGTGTAGTGCGGGGCCTGTCGCTCTCTCTCTCTCATGTGTAGTGCAGGGTCTGTCGCTCTCTCTCCCTCATGTGTAGTGCGGGGCCTGTCGCTCTCTCCCCCTCATGTGTAGTGCGGGGCCTGTCTCTCTCTCTCCCTCATGTGTAGTGCGGGGTCTGTCACTCTCTCTCCCTCATGTGTAGTGCGGGGTCTGTCGCTCTCTCTCCCTCATGTGTAGTGCGGGGCCTGTCGCTCTCTCTCCCTCATGTGTAGTGCGGGGCCTGTCTCTCTCTCTCCCTCATGTGGAGTGCGGGATCTGTCGTTTTCTCTCCCTCATGTGTAGTGCGGGGCCTGTCTCTCTCTCTCCCTCATGTGTAGTGCGGGATCTGTCGTTTTCTCTCCCTCATGTGTAGTGCGGGGCCTGTCTCTCTCTCTCCCTCATGTGTAGTGCGGGGTCTGTCGCTCTCTCTCCCTCATGTGTAGTGCGGGGCCTGTCTCTCTCTCCTCCATGTGTAGTGCGGGGTCTGTCGCTCTCTCTCCCTCATGTGTAGTGCGGGGTCTGTCGCTCTCTCTCCCTCATGTGTAGTGCGGGGTCTGTCGCTCTCTCCCCCATGTGTAGTGCGGGGTCTGTCGCTCTCTCTCTCCTTCATGTGTAGTGCGGGGTCTGTCGCTCTCTCTCTCCCTCATGTGTAGTGCGGGGTCTGTCGCTCTCTCTCTCCCTCATGTGTAGTGCGGGGTCTGTCGCTCTCTCTCTCCCTCATGTGTAGTGCGGGGTCTGTCGCTCTCTCTCTCCCTCATGTGTAGTGCGGGGTCTGTCGCTCTCTCTCTCCCTCATGTGTAGTGCGGGGTCTGTCGCTCTCTCTCCCCCATGTGTAGTGCGGGGTCTGTCGCTCTCTCTCCCTCATGTGTAGTGCGGGGCCTGTCTCTCTCTCCTCCATGTGTAGTGCGGGGTCTGTCGCTCTCTCTCCCTCATGTGTAGTGCGGGGTCTGTCGCTCTCTCTCCCTCATGTGTAGTGCGGGGTCTGTCGCTCTCTCTCCCTCATGTGTAGTGCGGGGTCTGTCGCTCTCTCCCCCATGTGTAGTGCGGGGTCTGTCGCTCTCTCTCTCCTTCATGTGTAGTGCGGGGTCTGTCGCTCTCTCTCTCCCTCATGTGTAGTGCGGGGTCTGTCGCTCTCTCTCTCCCTCATGTGTAGTGCGGGGTCTGTCGCTCTCTCTCTCCCTCATGTGTGGTGCGGGGTCTGTCGCTCTCTCTCTCCCTCATGTGTAGTGCGGGGTCTGTCTCTCTCTCTCCCTCATGTGTAGTGCGGGGTCTGTCGCTCTCTCTCTCCCTCATGTGTAGTGCGGGGTCTGTCTCTCTCTCTCCCTCATGTGTAGTGCGGGGTCTGTCGCTCTCTCTCCCTCATGTGTAGTGCGGGGTCTGTCGCTCTCTCCCTCATGTGTAGTGCGGGGTCTGTCACTCTCTCCCTCATGTGTAGTGCGGGGTCTGTCGCTCTCTCTCTCCCTCATGTGTAGTGCGGGGTCTGTCTCTCTCTCTCCCTCATGTGTAGCGCGGGGTCTGTCGCTCTCTCTCTCCCTCATGTGTAGTGCGGGGTCTGTCGCTCTCTCTCCCTCATGTGTAGTGCGGGGTCTGTCACTCTCTCCCTCATGTGTAGTGCGGGGTCTGTCGCTCTCTCTCTCCCTCATGTGTAGTGCGGGGTCTGTCGCTCTCTCTCCCTCATGTGTAGTGCGGGGTCTGTCGCTCTCTCCCTCATGTGTAGTGCGGGGTCTGTCGCTCTCTCTCCCTCATGTGTAGTGCGGGGTCTGTCGCTCTCTCTCCCTCATGTGTAGTGCGGGGTCTGTCTCTCTCTCTCCCTCATGTGTAGTGCGGGGTCTGTCGCTCTCTCTCTCTCCCTCATGTGTAGTGCGGGGTCTGTCGCTCTCTCCCTCATGTGTAGTGTGGGGTCTGTCGCTCTCTCTCCCTCATGTGTAGTGCGGGGTCTGTCGCTCTCTCCCTCATGTGTAGTGAGGGGTCTGTCGCTCTCTCTCCCTCATGTGTAGTGTGGGGTCTGTCGCTCTCTCTCCTCCATGTGTAGTGCGGGGTCTGTCGCTCTCTCCCTCATGTGTAGTGCGGGGTCTCTCTCCCTCATGTGTAGTGCGGGGTCTGTCTCTCTCCCTCATGTGTAGTGCGGGGTCTGTCACTCTCTCTCCCTCATGTGTAGTGCGGGGTCTGTCGCTCTCTCTCCCTCATGTGTAGTGCGGGGTCTGTCGCTCTCTCTCCCTCATGTGTAGTGTGGGGTCTGTCGCTCTCTCTCCCTCATGTGTAGTGCGGGGTCTGTCGCTCTCTCTCCCTCATGTGTAGTGCGGGGTCTGTCACTCTCTCTCCCTCATGTGTAGTGCGGGGTCTGTCGCTCTCTCTCCCTCATGTGTAGTGCGGGGTCTGTCGCTCTCTCTCCCTCATGTGTAGTGCGGGGTCTGTCGCTCTCTCTCCCCCATGTGTAGTGCGGGGTCTGTCGCTCTCTCTCTCCCTCATGTGTAGTGCGGGGTCTGTCGCTCTCTCTCCCTCATGTGTAGTGCGGGGTCTGTCGCTCTCTCTCCCTCATGTGTAGTGCGGGGTCTGTCGCTCTCTCTCCCTCATGTGTAGTGCGGGGTCTGTCGCTCTCTCTCCCTCATGTGTAGTGCGGGGTCTGTCGCTCTCTCTCCCTCATGTGTAGTGCGGGGTCTGTCGCTCTCTCTCCCTCATGTGTAGTGCGGGGTCTGTCGCTCTCTCTCCCTCATGTGTAGTGTGGGGTCTGTCGCTCTCTCTCCCTCATGTGTAGTGCGGGGTCTGTCGCTCTCTCCCTCATGTGTAGTGAGGGGTCTGTCGTTCTCTCGCCCTCATGTGTAGTGCGGGGTCTGTCGCTCATTCTCTCTCATGTGTAGTGCAGGGTCTGTCGCTCTCTCTCCCTCATGTGTAGTGCGGGGCCTGTCGCTCTCTCCCCCTCATGTGTAGTGCGGGGCCTGTCTCTCTCTCTCCCTCATGTGTAGTGCGGGATCTGTCGCTCTCTCTCCCTCATGTGTAGTGCGGGGCCTGTCGCTCTCTCTCTCTCTCATGTGTAGTGCAGGGTCTGTCGCTCTCTCTCCCTCATGTGTAGTGCGGGGCCTGTCGCTCTCTCCCCCTCATGTGTAGTGCGGGGCCTGTCTCTCTCTCTCCCTCATGTGTAGTGCGGGGTCTGTCACTCTCTCTCCCTCATGTGTAGTGCGGGGTCTGTCGCTCTCTCTCCCTCATGTGTAGTGCGGGGCCTGTCGCTCTCTCTCCCTCATGTGTAGTGCGGGGCCTGTCTCTCTCTCTCCCTCATGTGTAGTGCGGGATCTGTCGTTTTCTCTCCCTCATGTGTAGTGCGGGGCCTGTCTCTCTCTCTCCCTCATGTGTAGTGCGGGATCTGTCGTTTTCTCTCCCTCATGTGTAGTGCGGGGCCTGTCTCTCTCTCTCCCTCATGTGTAGTGCGGGGTCTGTCGCTCTCTCTCCCTCATGTGTAGTGCGGGGTCTGTCGCTCTCTCTCCCTCATGTGTAGTGCGGGGTCTGTCGCTCTCTCCCCCATGTGTAGTGCGGGGTCTGTCGCTCTCTCTCTCCTTCATGTGTAGTGCGGGGTCTGTCGCTCTCTCTCTCCCTCATGTGTAGTGCGGGGTCTGTCGCTCTCTCTCTCCCTCATGTGTAGTGCGGGGTCTGTCGCTCTCTCTCTCCCTCATGTGTGGTGCGGGGTCTGTCGCTCTCTCTCTCCCTCATGTGTAGTGCGGGGTCTGTCGCTCTCTCTCCCTCATGTGTAGTGCGGGGTCTGTCGCTCTCTCTCTCCCTCATGTGTAGTGCGGGGTCTGTCGCTCTCTCTCCCCCATGTGTAGTGCGGGGTCTGTTGCTCTCTCTCCCTCATGTGTAGTGCGGGGCCTGTCTCTCTCTCCTCCATGTGTAGTGCGGGGTCTGTCGCTCTCTCTCCCTCATGTGTAGTGCGGGGTCTGTCGCTCTCTCTCCCTCATGTGTAGTGCGGGGTCTGTCGCTCTCTCTCCCTCATGTGTAGTGCGGGGTCTGTCGCTCTCTCTCCCTCATGTGTAGTGCGGGGTCTGTCGCTCTCTCTCTCCTTCATGTGTAGTGCGGGGTCTGTCGCTCTCTCTCTCCCTCATGTGTAGTGCGGGGTCTGTCGCTCTCTCTCTCCCTCATGTGTAGTGCGGGGTCTGTCGCTCTCTCTCTCCCTCATGTGTGGTGCGGGGTCTGTCGCTCTCTCTCTCCCTCATGTGTAGTGCGGGGTCTGTCTCTCTCTCTCCCTCATGTGTAGTGCGGGGTCTGTCGCTCTCTCTCTCCCTCATGTGTAGTGCGGGGTCTGTCGCTCTCTCTCTCCCTCATGTGTAGTGCGGGGTCTGTCGCTCTCTCTCCCCCATGTGTTGTGCGGGGTCTGTCGCTCTCTCTCCCTCATGTGTAGTGCGGGGTCTCTCCCTCATGTGTAGTGCGGGGTCTGTCTCTCTCTCTCTCCCTCATGTGTAGTGCGGGGTCTGTCGCTCTCTCTCCCTCATGTGTAGTGCGGGATCTGTCGCTCTCTCTCCCTCATGTGTAGTGCGGGGTCTGTCGCTCTCTCTCCCTCATGTGTAGTGCGGGGTCTGTCGCTCTCTCTCCCTCATCTGTAGTGCGGGGTCTGTCGCTCTCTCCCTCATGTGTAGTGCGGGGTCTGTCGCTCTCTCTCCCTCATGTGTAGTGCGGGGTCTGTCGCTCTCTCCCTCATGTGTAGTGCGGGGTCTGTCGCTCTCTCTCCCTCATGTGTAGTGCGGGGTCTGTCGCTCTCTCTCCCTCATGTGTAGTGCGGGGTCTGTCTCTCTCTCCCTCATGTGTAGTGCGGGGTCTGTCGCTCTCTCTCTCTCCCCCATGTGTAGTGCGGGGTCTGTCGCTCTCTCCCTCATGTGTAGTGCGGGGTCTGTCGCTCTCTCTCCCCCTCATGTGTAGTGTGGGGTCTGTCGCTCTCTCTCCCTCATGTGTAGTGCGGGGTCTGTCGCTCTCTCTCCCTCATGTGTAGTGCGGGGTCTGTCTCTCTCTCCCTCATGTGTAGTGCGGGGTCTGTCGCTCTCTCTCCCTCATGTGTAGTGCGGGGTCTGTCGCTCTCTCTCCCCCTCATGTGTAGTGTGGGGTCTGTCGCTCTCTCTCCCATGTGTAGTGCGGGGTCTGTCGCTCTCTCTCCCTCATGTGTAGTGCGGGGTCTGTCTCTCTCTCCCTCATGTGTAGTGCGGGGTCTGTCGCTCTCTCCCTCATGTGTAGTGCGGGGTCTGTCGCTCTCTCCCTCATGTGTAGTGCGGGGTCTCTCTCCCTCATGTGTAGTGTGGGGTCTGTCGCACTCTCTCCCTCATGTGTAGTGCGGGGTCTGTCGCTCTCTCTCCCTCATGTGTAGTGCGGGGTCTCTCCCTCATGTGTAGTGCGGGGTTTCCTCTCACCTTCTCCTCAGAGCCAATGTTGCTTCTGCTCTCATGGTCCAGTGTAGAATAGATTGGAGCTGATTTCTTGAGAGGAATGACATCACCGGAAGGGGCGGGGCTTCCTTTGTGCAGATCTGTTACCAGGATGCAGCTGTGCAGCCCCCCTGACAGTTGTGCCTTGGTCACATTCCCCCTCCCAGATACACCTCTGACCTCACTGTGACGCCAGCACTGAATTGTCCAGAGTGGAGACTGCGGTGACCTCCTCCAAAAATCAATTCCAATCTATGTGTAGCCTGTGCTCACAGGACCTGTGTGATGTCACCGTCATGTGATTAGTCACATGATTGATCAGGGGCTGTTGCTCAGTCTGCTGGATTCTGCTGTGTAGTCGGGTTGCTGACTCTGTGGTTCTGCCGCTCTCTGACCTCTGACTGCTCCTGGTGCCGCTCTCTGACCTCTGACTGCTCCTGGTGCTGCTCTCTGACCTCTGACTGCTGCTGGTGCCGCTCTCTGACCTCTGACTGCTCCTGGTGCCGCTCTCTGACCTCTGACTGCTCCTGGTGCCGCTCTGTGACCTCTGACTGCTCCTGGTGCTGCTCTCTGACCTCTGACTGCTGCTGGTGCCGCTCTCTGACCTCTGACTGCTGCTGGTGCCACTCTCTGACCTCTGACTGCTGCTGGTGCCGCTCTCTGACCTCTGACTGCCGCTGGTGCCGCTCTCTGACCTCTGACTGCTGCTTGTGCCGCTCTCTGAGCTCTGACTTCCCCTGGTGCCGCTCTCTGACCTCTGACTGCCGCTGGTGCCGCTCTCTGACCTCTGACTGCCGCTGGTGCCGCTCTCTGACCTCTGACTGCTCCTGGTGCCGCTCTCTGACCTCTGACTGCCGCTGGTGCCGCTCTCTGACCTCTCACTGCTGCTGGTGCCGCCCTCTCACTGCTTCTGGTGCTGCAGTCACATCATAGATGGATGAATTTGCTGGGCGTGATCACTGTCTTCTCTTGAGAAATTAATTTCTCTCTGCTCCCGTGGGGACTTAGGTATTTATTATTGGTGAAGGGTGAAAGCTGAAGATTCCCGGGTCACTCTACAGAGCATCTTCACCTTCTCCTGGAGAGCTTTTCATTGGCAAGGAATGAACTGTCCCCGGCTACACAGCGGCCATATTGCTGATGGATTCTGTCTATATTGTGGGGAATGGGATGGTTCTTGTAAAAAACGTTCCTAACTGAAGACCAAACAGAAACATCCGATCCTAGATTTGGAGGTGAAGTCGTAGCGATCTCCTTGGGATTATCTCCATCCTCTGCTGATCTCCCATCCCGGGGCCGGTGTCTGTTTTTTTCGGCTCCTCTGTGTTCACACTACAAGCTTTCATTCATTCCGGAGCTGCAGATTTTTTCTTCTTGCTTTTCTGTGGCCAAAACGTCTTTTGTTTCTTAGTAATGAAGTGAAGCCGATCTCTGTGGATGGATCCGTAATTCCTGCTGGATTCTTCCATATCTGGACTGAGAAAGTGACTCTTCAGATTGAAGCCGCTTCAGCTATGAAGACCAGAAGACCATCTTACCCCAGGATCGGTCTGAGATATCCAAGACCCCAAGCTAAAATCTCAGCCTCTGTAGGGCCACACGAGAGCCGACGCGGTGCCACAGCAACCTCATGCAAGCAGAAGCGGAGGGATCCCATTGATTATTATGGAGTCCAGCTGAATTCCGTTGTCAGTTTTTAGAACAGAACAAAGTTTTGTAAAACCTTCTTTTTTTTAATTCTTTTTCCAAAAAACAAACAAAAGAAATCAAGCGCCCCCATATTAATTTGTAGGACCGTATTACTGTACAATGGCAGCCAGTATGCTTCACTGCCTGTAGGGCATTCTGTGCACTTGAAGGAAAGCTACAAGAATGTATACTTTATTCTCAAGAAACTTAACTACAAGGTGTGGAGACACGGGGCTCAGTGGGTGCTTTCCTGTGGAGACACGGGGGTCAGTGGGTGCTCTCGTCCGCTGGCCCGGCCGCGTTTAGAAAGACAGCGTGGCCCAGGGCTCATCCCAACTGAACGCCCGACCTCCTTAACCGTGGCCGGAACACTACTCAGACAACACAGGGTGAGGGAATCACAATATTGTAAAGAGCTGCGGAATATGTTGGCGCTATAGAAATAAAGATTATTATTATTAGTATTATTATATTAAGACTTTATTGGATCCCCAAACAATTAATGACACATAGCACATAACCAGCAAAACCACAAAATGTAACCGGCAACAGAGTCTCACCCTTCCGCTGGCTCACCAGGGATTAGAATGTCCGTGCTTCAGAGCTTCCAGGGCTACTTAGGGGTATTTCTCACATAGCGAGACCGCTTCTGAGTCACAGATTTTGTGACGTACCAGTGACCTCATTAGCAATCTCGCTGTGTGTGACACTAAGCAGCGACCTGGCCCCTGCTGTGAAATCGCTGATCGTTACACACTGTTCTGGTTCATTTTTTGGTCGTCGGGCTCCCACAAGGCATCACGCATCGGTGTGTTTGACACCTTACCCAACGACCTTGTTTGCAACTCACGTACTCGTGCATCTTCGTTGAATTCCGCGCCCTCTCTGTTCCGATTGGTGATCGCTACTGCGTTCGGATTGGCCGCTTCCATCCTCTGTTCTGCCTTGTAGATCGCAGTACATTTCAGAGGGCTGAATTCACTTGTCCCGGACCGAGTGTAGCAGCAGATCGTAATACAGTCCATTCTGCATCAGGACTGTAGGATGGAGAAGGATGGAAGCGCAATTACGTTGCCTTCCCTAAAGGCAAGGCCGCCCAGTCACAACGCAGTTACGACCACCAATCGGAGCAGAGGGGGTGCGGAAAAAGCAATGTAGATGCACGCTATATTCAATATTTGAATCATACTATGTGACAGGGTCCCAGCGACCGCCGTATCATTGCTGCGTCATTGGGAAGATCTGACTATTTGACAGCTCACTAGCGACCCTGTAGTGACGTACCAGTGATCCTGACCAGGACGTATCGTGGTCGGAACCCTTACTCCAAACCAGCAGAACCCCACTTTCGGCGGGCACCCACCGAGAATGGAATAACGCGCCAGATTTAGGAAGCTGTCTGAGGACCGCAAAGCCTGTAGTCAGGTGACTGGATTTTCCCAAGCTGGATTCCTACCTTAGGTAGCCTTTGATATCACAGCCGAATCCTTGCATTCAATGCTGAAGTCCATATAGTTTTATAATCAAGGTTCGGTTATGGCTTGCCAATCGGATCCGCAGGTCCTAGATTGGTAGCATGTAGCAAGAGTCTACCCGGGCAATGGACAGTCCTCCTTCTTACACCCCTGAGCTATCCATTCAGGCCATTGGGGTCTTCACGATTGTTGGATAAGACTGGGCTCTTATTGGCTAGATTTCAAGCCGTATAAAAAATATCCAGAGATGAGGGAGAGACAGCTAAGTTACATCACATTTAGCCATTCACATAGTAATACAATGGGAGGTTCGCATAATTGATTTGTCTACGTGTCTGATCTTCACTGGCCAAGGCAATTACATGAGTCAACAAGAACTGTAAAGGCCCCGTCACAGTAAGCAACATCGCTAGCAACATCGCTGCTAACGAACAACTTTTGTGACGTTGCTAGCGATGTTGCTGTGTGTGACATCCAGCAACAACCTGGCCCCTGCTGTGAGGTCGTTGGTTGTTGCTGAATGTCCTGGGCCATTTTTTAGTTGTTACTGTCCCGCTGTGAAGCACAGATCGCTGTGTGTGACAGCGAGACAGCAACAACTAAATGTGCAGGCAGCAGGAGCCGGCTTCTGCGGAGGCTGGTAACCAATGTAAACATCGGGTAACCAAGAAGCCCTGTCCTTGGTTACCCGATATTTACCTTTGATACCAGCCTCCGCCGCTCTCACTGTCAGTGCCGGCTCCTGCTCTGTGCACATTTAGCTGCAGCACACATCGGGTTAATTAACCCCATGTGTGCTGTAACTAGGAGAGCAAGGAGCCAGCGCTAAGCATTGTGCGCTGCTCCCTGCTCTCTGCACATTTAGCTGCAGCACACATCGGGAAATTAACCCCATGTGTGCTGTAACTAGGAGAGCAGGGAGCCAGCGCTCAGTGTGCGCTGCTCCCTGCTCTGTGCACATGTAGCTACAGCACACATCGGGAAATTAACCCCATGTGTGCTGTAACTAGGAGAGCAGGGAGCCAGCGCTAAGCAGTGTGCGCTGCTCCCTGCTCTGTGCACATGTAGCTACAGCACACATCGGGAAATTAACCCCATGTGTGCTGTAACTAGGAGAGCAGGGAGCCAGCGCTCAGTGTGCGCTGCTCCCTGCTCTCTGCACATGTAGCTACAGCACACATCGGGAAATTAACCCCATGTGTGCTGTAACTAGGAGAGCAGGGAGCCAGCGCTCAGTGTGCGCTGCTCCCTGCTCTCTGCACGTGTAGCTCCGTGCGGTGGTAACCAAGGTAAATATCGGGTTGGCTACCCGATATTTACCTTAGTTACCAAGCGCAGCATCTTCCAAGCGGCGCTGGGGGCTTGTCACTGGTTGCTGGTGAGCTCACCAGCAACTTGTGTAGCCACGCTCCAGCGATCCCTGCCAGGTCAGGTTGCTGGTGGGATCGCTGGAGCGTTGCAGTGTGACATCTCACCAGCAACCTCCTAGCAACTTACCAGCGATCCCTATCGTTGTTGGGATCGCTGGTAAGTTGCTTAGTGTGACTGGACCTTAACACTAGACTCATAAAGGCTCCTTCACACATAACGAGATCGCTAACGAGATCGTTGCTGAGTCACAGTTTCTGTGATGTAGCAACGATTTCGCCAGCGATCTCGTTATGTGTGACACCTACCAGCAATCAGGCCCCTGTTGTGAGATCGCTAGTCGTTGCCGAATGATCCGGACCATTTTCTTCAAAGGCAATGTCATGCTGGGCAGGGTGCATCGCTGTGTTTAACGCCTACCAACGAATTTCTAACAAGGTCCCAACGACTACCGAGGTAATTATACAGCTCGCTCATCATTACTGCGTCGTTGGTAAGGTCTGACTGTGTGACATCTCACCAGTGACCTCCCAGCGACTTACCAGCGATCCTTATCAGGTCATATCGTTGTTGGGATCGCTGGTAAGTCGTTGTATGTGACTGGCCTTAAGAGTCTTGTAGAAACAATGAGGGTCTTATCCCCCGTCTATAAACAAACTATCTTCATGTCTGGCTGAATTTTAAAAACTTAACCCATGCTAGGCACTGACAGAGTCCATTTCGTCAGACAAGGATCAAGGATGGTCAATATGTGGTGATCTGAAAGTTCTGTCTTTGCTCCTTGGGCAGCAAGGTGTAATGCTCGTTGCCAGAGATTGTATTGCAGAGAGCAAAAGTGGACCCACTGGGCCACAGAGAGACCCCAGACCTACCCTTTAGTGGGGTAAAGACCGGGACTCTGGCAGCTGACCCCAGGGAAAGGGCGGACACAGGAGCAGACATAGCTGAGTCACAAATGTAGACAGGGACCACCAGGGTAGCTTGAGGCAGACAATACAGGCTCGACGGACAGGCAGAGTCACTAGCAAGGCAGATGGCACAGGGAGAGTTTCCTGCAAGGCTGGGATCACTGGAGTAGTAGATGGCATGGCCAGGGAAGACTGGCAGAGTCACTAGCAAGGCAGATGGATCGGCCATTAGAGACACAGTCACTAGTACCAACAGGGCAGAACTGACAGCAGGTACCAACAGAACAGGTACAGGCAGGACAGGACTGGAACCAGGTGACAACAGGGCAGGACGGGCTGGGACCAGATATAGGAAGGACAGGACGGACTGGAACCAGGTGCCAACAGGGCAGTATGGGCTGTAACCAGGTGCCAATGGAGTAGGATGGGCTGGAACCAGGTACAGGCAGGACAAGATGGACAAATACAAGCGAGACAGGACAGGCAGGTGACCTGACAACTAGCTAGACAGAACTAACTGGACTGAAGGCATTGAGCAGGCACCTCCCATCGTGAGAGCGTGCCTGAAATACCCAGTGCTTTTCAGCAATAGGCTGATAGGCACTTCCTAAGAGTGACACGCTGGCTCTTTAAGAGGTGGGCGTAGCGTGCTCGCCCTAGGAGCACTCCCTAAGGATGTGTGACGCGTGCACAGGCACTGGGAGGGGTAAGAAGCCAAGTGGTGGACCATGGGGATGCCTGGCAGTGTGGAGAGAGCTGGCCGCAATAGTGACTGTGAGTCCCTGCAGGAGGGGAGAGCGAGGAGTGCAGGGACACAGCGCTACACAAGGAGGATACACAGTAGCCATGATTTTTGTGTGAATGGGAGAGGCGGCATAAGACTCATTACTAGTGACAGTGGCAGCCATTATGTATTCTGCACGGTGTTTTTAAATACACAATGGGTCTATACAGAATCCCTATATTGGAATGTCACTAGGATTAATGTGTTTCAAACAGATCCCTACATGACAGTGGAAGACATCCCTCTGTCCGTGGGAATCAAAGTGACACAGAAAGTGATACAATTAATACAAAAAACAAATGTATTTATTGAATAAAATATATACCTCCATTACATTACCTAGGATAACCAAAGTGCATTCGTAAACAGGGTTTCCCCAGAAGAGGCAATACAAGGTAAGATGTAAAATATGGGGCCGAACAGGCAATGAGTGGCAAGATAATAATCTATAGGGCAGTCAATAAATAATTATAAATAAATCCTGACCCAATACATATACTAAAACTTTATGTATAGATTAACCAGTATCCTGATAAACTAAACAAATTAATTCCTTAGAAACCAAATGTAATTGGTATCAGTGTTGTGGTGATCAGTACTCTACTTATAACTTGCCACTGAACAGGATATTGATAATACAGATTAAACGCCGGCAGCAGTGGTGCGATGATGGTAAAGTGTGATCAGAATGATCATTACCTAATCATTACCTAATGCTGGCCTATTAGACCTAAGTTACCGACGCGCATTTCGTCTTCTTCTCACTTCCTCAGAGGAATGCAGATACATAACTCCATGGCAGTGAATTGGAGGAACGTCTAGCTGTGAGAGGTTATTCTAAATGGTCTATTTATCGGGCCAAGAACATAGTCTCAGACAGGAATCGGGACTCACTACTGGAATATAACAAATAGCAAAATAATGCTCCACAACAAGTCGTTTTCTCCACAATATTCAGCTCTGATTTTTCCCACGGTTGGCAACATCATCCACAAATTTCTACCAGGATCTGATTTTTTTCAAGATCCTAGAGCCAGGTATTAGATGTGAGTCCCACAAAGCCAAAACAATAGGAAATGTAGCGTCCCGCAGCTTAATATCAGAGAAAGCGACCAGAAATGTAACATGGATGCAACAGCAAGGTTTGTAGAGGCGCGGACACAACGCCTGTACCTGCTGCTCTGTAATCCAAAATACCAAAACCTTCATGTCATTTTCTAAAGGTAAAAACTACAAGGTGCTCCAATATATTAACTCTAATACGTCCCATGTAATATATTTGGACAGATGTAATATTTGCAGGTTGCAGTACATAGGA
The DNA here is from genome assembly GCF_048569485.1 of Anomaloglossus baeobatrachus. Lineage (NCBI taxonomy): Eukaryota > Metazoa > Chordata > Amphibia > Anura > Aromobatidae > Anomaloglossus > Anomaloglossus baeobatrachus. The sequence continues at coordinate 948,775,624 of NC_134353.1, read as the reverse complement.
TGCACCATGAGTCCTCTCAAAATTAGAACCAGGAGACATCTGTCCGATACAGGTAGTAAAGGCCGCTTTACACGCTGCGATCTCGCTAGCGTGCGTACCTGCCCCATCGGTTGTGCGTCAAGGGCAAATCGCTACCCGTGGCGCACAGCCGCATAACATCGCTAGTCCCCATCACACTACTTACCTGCCTAGTGACGTCGCTGTGACCGGCGAACCGCCTCCTTTCTAAGGGGGTGGTTCGTTCGGCGTCACAGCAACGTCACTAAGCGGGCGCCCAATAGAAGCGGAGGGGCGGAGATAAGCGGGACGAAGATCTCGCCCACCTCCTTCCTTCCTCCTTGCCGGCGGCCAAAGGTAAGGTGAGGTTCCTTGTTCCTGCGGTGTCACACATAGCGATGTGTGCTGCCGCAGGAACGACGAACAACATCGTACCTGTAGCAGCAACGATAATTGGGAATAGGGGAGCATGTCAACGATTAACGATTTTGCGACCTTTTTCAATCACTCATAGGTTTCACACGCAACGACATCGCTAAAGAGGCCGGATGTGCGTCACGAATTCCGTGACCCCAACGACATCGCTTTAGCGATGTCGCTGCGTGTAAAGCGGCCATAGGGCGGCTTTGCACGTTGCAACATCGCACGTGCGATGACGGTGGGGTCAAATCGAACATCCGGCGTCACTTTCGACATCGTTGTGTGTAAATTCTAGATGATACGATAAACGAGCGCAAAAGCGTCGTTATCGTATCATCGTTGCAAGCTCCAACTTTTCCATAATTTTGCTGCAGCGATAGTACGATGCTGTTCCTTGTTCCTGCGTCAGCACACATCGCTGTGTGATACGCCGCAGGAGCGAGGAACTTCACCTTACCTGCCGCCGGCAGCTCTACGGAAGGAAGGAGGTGGGTGGGATGTTTACATCCTGATCATCTCCGCCCCTCCGCCGCTATTGGCCGCACGACCCGCCCCCTTAGGAAGGAGGCGGGTCGCCGGCCAGAGCGACGGTCGCAGGGCAGGTGAGTGCATGTGAAGCTGGCGTAGCGATAATGTTCGCTACGCCAGCTATCACAAGATATCGTACCTGCGACGGGGGCGGGGACTATCGCGTGTGACATTGCAGCATCGGCTTGCGATGTCGCAACGTGCAAAGCCCGCCTTAAAACCCACAATGTGAATGCAATATCCTATAATTTCACCATAGTGCACAATTTAGACTCAATAGGTTTTTCCATGCAAGGAATTGAAAGGGTTAATCCACCTATTCATGGTGGGGATCCCTGGCCAAATCTCTTTAGCAGACAAGCATATTGGATATTTAAAATGAACACCAGGGATCCCCTGGGATTAAATAGAAAACAAGATCTATTCCTCCCTTATCAATGGCACAAGAGCAATCAGTGATCAGTTTTGGCTGAGTAAAATTTTTGTATCTATTTGGCACGATTTGTCTTTAATTAATATCTTATAGGTTTGTTTCTATAAGTCTGCGGACACTCGCCTGTCTGGAGCAGTTAGCTGCAGAATGTCCTTTATCTGATACTCTGTCCCTGCTTACACTCACCTGTCTGGAGCAGTTACCTGCAGAATGTCCTTTATCTGATACTCTGTCCCTGCTCACACTCACCTATTTGGAGCAATTACCTGCAGGATGTCCTTTGTCTGATACTCTGTCCCTGCTGACACTCGCCTGTCTGGAGCAGTTACCTGCAGGATGTCCTTTATCTGATATTCTGTTCCTGCTTACACTCACCTGTCTGGAGCAGGTACCTGCAGAACGTCCTTTATGTGATACTCTGTCCCTGCTCACACTCACCTGTCTGGAGCAGTTACTTGCAGGACATCCTTTATCTGATACTCTGTCCCTGCTGACACTCGCCTGTCTGGAGCAGTTACCTGAAGGATGTCCTTTATCTGATACTCTGTCCCTGCTCACACTCACCTGTCTGGAGCAGTTACCTGAAGGATGTCCTTTGTCTGATACTCTGTTCCTGCTGACACTCGCCTGCCTGGAGCAGTTACCTGCAGGATGTCCTTCATCTGATACTCTGTCCCTGCTTACATTCACCTGTCTGGAGCAGTTACCTGCAGGACGTCCTTTATCTGATACTTTGTCCCTGCTTACACTGACCTGTCTGGAGCAGTTACCTGCAGGATGTCCTTTATCTGATTCTCTGTCCCTGCTCACACTCACCTGTCTGGAGCAGTTACCTGCAGAACGTCCTTTATGTGATACTCTGTCCCTGCTGACACTAACCTGTCTGGAGCAGTTACTTGCAGGACGTCCTTTATCTGATACTCTGTCCCTGCTGACACTCGCTTGTCTGGAGCAGTTACCTGCAGAATGTCCTTTATCTGATACTCTGTCCCTGCTTACATTCACCTGTCTGGAGCAGTTACCTGCAAAACCTCCTTTATCTGATACTCTGTCCCGGCTGACACTTGTCTGCAGCAGTTACCTGCAGGACGTCCTTTATCTGATACTCTGTCCCTGCTGACACTCGCCTGTCTGGAGCAGTTACCTGCAGAACGTCCTTTATCTGATACTCTGTCCCGGCTGACACTTGTCTGCAGCAGTTACCTGCAGGACGTCCTTTATCTGATACTCTGTCCCTGCTGACACTCGCATGTCTGGAGCAGCTACCTGCAGAACGTCCTTTATCTGATACTCTGTCCCTGCTGACACTCGCCTGTCTGGAGCAGTTACCTGCAGGATGTCTTTTATCTGATACTCTGTCCCTGCTTACATTCACCTGTCTGGAGCAGTTACCTGCAGAACGTCCTTTATCTGATACTCTGTCCCGGCTTACACTTGTCTGCAGCAGTTACCTGCAGGACGTCCTTTATCTGATACTCTGTCCCTGCTGACACTCGCCTGTCTGGAGCAGCTACCTGCAGGATGTCCTTTATGTGTTACTCTGTCCCTGCTCACACTCACCTGTTTGGAGCAGATACCTGCAGAACGTCCTTTATCTGATACTCTGTCCCTGCTCACACTCACCTATTTGGAGCAGTTACCTGCAGGATGTCCTTTGTCTGATACTCTGTCCCTGCTGACACTCGCCTGTCTGGAGCAGTTACCTGCAGAACGTCCTTTATGTAATAATCTATCCCTGCTGACACCTGTCTGGAGCAGTTACCTGCAGGACATCCTTTATCTAATACTTGTCTGTCTGGAGCAGTTACCTGCAGAACATCCTTTATCTGATACTCTGTCCCTGCTGACACTCGCCTGTCTGGAGCAGTTACCTGCAGGACATCCTTTATCTAATACTTGTCTGTCTGGAGCAGTTACCTGCAGAACATCCTTTATCTGATACTCTGTCCCAGCTTACACTCACCTGTCTGGAGCAGTTACTTGCAGGATGTCCTTTATCTGATACTCTGTCCCTGCTCACACTCACCTATCTGGAGCAGTTACCTGCAGCATGTCCTTTGTCTGATACTCTGTCCCTGCTGACACCTGTCTGGAGCAGTTACTTGCAGGACGTTACTTGCATGTCCTCCATCTGATACTCTGTACCTGCTGACACTCGCTTGTTTGGAGCAGTTACTTGCAGGACGTCCTTTATCTGATACTCTGTCCCTGCTGACACTCGCTTGTCTGGAGCAGTTACCTGCAGAATGTCCTTTATCTGATACTCTGTCCCTGCTGACACTCGCTTGTCTGGAGCAGTTACCTGCAGAATGTCCTTTATCTGATACTCTGTCCCTGCTTACATTCACCTGTCTGGAGCAGTTACCTGCAGAACGTCCTTTATCTGATACTCTGTCCCGGCTGACACTTGTCTGCAGCAGTTACCTGCAGGACGTCCTTTATCTGAAACTCTGTCCCTGCTGACACTCGCCTGTCTGGAGCAGTTACCTGCAGAACGTCCTTTATCTGATACTCTGTCCCGGCTGACATTTGTCTGCAGCAGTTACCTGCAGGACGTCCTTTATCTGATACTGTGTCCCTGCTGACACTCGCCTGTCTGGAGCAGCTACCTGCAGAACGTCCTTTATCTGATACTCTGTCCCTGCTGACACTCGCTTGTCTGGAGCAGTTACCTGCAGAATGTCCTTTATCTGATACTCTGTCCCTACTCACACTCACCTGTCTGGAGCAGTTACCTGCAGGATGTCTTTTATCTGATACTCTGTCCCTGCTTACATTCACCTGTCTGGAGCAGTTACCTGCAGAACGTCCTTTATCTGATACTCTGTCCCGGCTGACACTTGTCTGCAGCAGTTACCTGCAGGACGTCCTTTATCTGATACTCTGTCCCTGCTGACACTCGCCTGTCTGGAGCAGCTACCTGCAGGATGTCCTTTATGTGTTACTCTGTCCCTGCTCACACTCACCTGTTTGGAGCAGATACCTGCAGAACGTCCTTTATCTGATACTCTGTCCCTGCTCACACTCACCTATTTGGAGCAGTTACCTGCAGGATGTCCTTTGTCTGATACTCTGTCCCTGCTCACACTCGCCTGTCTGGAGCAGTTACCTGCAGAACGTCCTTTATGTAATAATCTGTCCCTGCTGACACCTGTCTGGAGCAGTTACTTGCAGGACGTCCTTTATCTAATACTTGTCTGTCTGGAGCAGTTACCTGCAGAACATCCTTTATCTGATACTCTGTCCCTGCTGACACTCGCCTGTCTGGAGCAGTTACCTGCAGGACATCCTTTATCTAATACTTGTCTGTCTGGAGCAGTTACCTGCAGAACATCCTTTATCTGATACTCTGTCCCAGCTTACACTCACCTGTCTGGAGCAGTTACTTGCAGGATGTCCTTTATCTGATTCTCTGTCCCTGCTCACACTCACCTGTCTGGAGCAGTTACCTGCAGAACGTCCTTTATCTGATACTCTGTCCCTGCTCACACTCACCTATCTGGAGCAGTTACCTGCAGCATGTCCTTTGTCTGATACTCTGTCCCTGCTCACACTCACCTGTCTGGAGCAGTTACCTGCAGAACGTCTTTTATGTGATTCTCTGTCCCTGCTCACACTCACCTGTCTGGAGCAGTTATGCAAGGAATGTCCAGATGAAAGAAGACCCCTAGTCAAGCTAGAAGACATCACAGACCACACCATCAGCATGGATGCACCAGATGACGTCCCTCCCATCGTCATGGTTTCATCCACTGGAGTCAGACCTGCCCATCAACAGCAACACGGATCTCCCCATTCGCTAGCCCATGAACTGTCCCACTAAATGTGCATATCTGAACTTGTGTACGCCCCTATCCTATATCAAGAGGATGCATGAGTCTCCTCAGTCTGTTTGGTGCCATTTTCTACTGTGACCAAGAAGAGACTTCATATCCGACTGTGTCTGGTGTGAATTCTTTTATGTATGCACTTGGCCCATATCAATTCGGCCAGGCAGTAGGCAACTAGTGATCTCTGGTTAAGAGTTCACCTTAACACCTGCAGAATGTCCTTTATCTGATACTCTGTCCCTGATGACACCTGTCTGGAGCAGTTACCTGCAGAACGTCCTTTGTCTGATACTCTGTCCCTGCTGACACTCACCTGTCTGGAGCAGTTACCTGCAGAACGTCCTTTGTTTGATACTCTGTCCCTGCTCACACTCACCTATCTGGAGCAGTTACCTGTAGAACGTCCTTTATCTGATACTCTGTCCCTGCACACACTCACCTGTCTGGAGCAGTTACCTGCAGAACGTCCTTTATCTGATACTCTGTCCCTCCTGACACTCGCCTGTCTGGAGCAGTTACCTGCAGAACGTCCTTTATCTGATACTCTGTCCCTGCTGACACTCGCCTGTCTGGAGTAGTTACCTGCAGAATGTCCTTTATCTGATACTCTGTCCCTGCTGACACTCGCCTGTCTGGAGTAGTTACCTGCAGAACGTCCTTTATCTGATACTCTGTCCCTGCTTACATTCACCTGTCTGGAGCAGTTACCTGCAGAATGTCCTTTATCTGATACTCTGTCCCTGCTTACATTCACCTGTCTGGAGCAGTTACCTGCAGAATGTCCTTTATCTGATACTCTGTCCCTGCTTACATTCACCTGTCTGGAGCAGTTACCTGCAGGAAATCCTTTATCTAATACTCTGTCCCTGCTTACACTCACCTGTCTGGAGCAGTTACCTGCAGAACGTCTTTTGTCTGATACTCTGTCTCTGCTTACACTCACCTGTGTGGAGCAGTTACCTACAGAACGTCCTTTATCTGATTCTCTGTCCCTGCTGACACCTGTCTGGAGCAGTTACCTGCAGGTCATCTTTTGTCTGATACTCTGTCCCTGCTGACACTCACCTGTCTGGAGCAGCTACCTGCAGAACGTCCTTTATCTGATGCTCTGTCCCTGCTCACACTCACCTGTCTGGAGCAGTTACCTGCAGAATGTCCTTTATCAGATACTCTGTCCCTGCTGACACCCGCCTGTCTGGAACAGTTACCTGCAGGTCATCCTTTGTCTGATACTCTGTCCCTGCTTACACTCACCTATCTGGAGCAGTTACCTGCAGAACGTCCTTTATGTGATACTCTGTCCCTGCTCACACTCACCTGTCTGGAGCAGTTACCTGCAGAACGTCCTTTGTTTGATACTCTGTCCCTGCTCACACTCACCTGTCTGGAGCAGTTACCTGCAGAACGTCCTTTATGTGATACTCTGTCCCTGCTCACACTCACCTATCTGGAGCAGTTACCTGCAGAACGTCCTTTGTCTGATACTCTGTCCCTGCTCACACTCACCTGTCTGGAGCAGTTACCTGCAGAACGTCCTTTGTTTGATACTCTGTCCCTGCTCACACTCACCTGTCTGGAGCAGTTACCTGCAGAACGTCCTTTGTTTGATACTCTGTCCCTGCTCACACTCACCTGTCTGGAGCAGTTACCTGCAGGACGTACTTTATCTGATACTCTGTCTCTGCTCACACTCACCTGTCTGGAGCAGTTACCTGCAGAACGTCCTTTATCTGATACTCAGTCCCTGCTGACACTCGCCTGTTTGGAGCAGTTACCTGTGTTGAGGAGGACCTTTACATCAAATACTTAATTAACCTTTTGACATGGGATTGTGGGAAATATATCGATTTGCCTTACATAATTCAGGTTTCAGATCATATACATGACACAGATATAAAGATGGCCACCATTTCCTGTTATCCACACCTTGCTTGGAATGCAAGGAATGTCCAGATGAAAGAAGACCCCTAGTCAAGCTAGAAGACATCACAGACCAAACCATCAGCATGGATGCACCAGATGACGTCCCTCCCATCGTCATGGTTTCATCCACTGGAGTCAGACCTGCCCATCAACAGCAACACGGATCTCCCCATTCGCTAGCCCATGAACTGTCCCACTAAATGTGCATATCTGAACTTGTGTACGCCCCTAGCCTATATCAAGAGGATGCATGAGTCTCCTCAGTCTGTTTAGTGCCATTTTATACTGTGACCAAGAAGAGACTTCATATCCGACTGTGTCTGGTGTGAATTCTTTTATGCATGCACTTGGCCCATATCAATTCGGCCAGGCAGTAGGCAACTAGTGATCTCTGGTTAAGAGTTCACCTTAACACCTGCAGAATGTCCTTTATCTGATACTCTGTCCCTGATGACACCTGTCTGGAGCAGTTACCTGCAGAACGTCCTTTGTCTGATACTCTGTCCCTGCTGACACTCACCTATCTGGAGCAGTTACCTGCAGAACGTCCTTTGTTTGATACTCTGTCCCTGCTCACACTCACCTATCTGGAGCAGTTACCTGCAGAACGTCCTTTATCTGATACTCTGTCCCTGCTCACACTCACCTGTCTGGAGCAGTTACCTGCAGAACGTCCTTTATCTGATACTCTGTCCCTGCTCACACTCACCTATCTGGAGCAGTTACCTGCAGAACGTCCTTTATCTGATACTCTGTCCCTGCTCACACTCACCTGTCTGGAGCAGTTACCTGCAGAACGTCCTTTATCTGATACTCTGTCCCTGCTGACACTCGCCTGTCTGGAGTAGTTACCTGCAGAATGTCCTTTATCTGATACTCTGTCCCTGCCGACACTCGCCTGTCTGGAGTAGTTACCTGCAGAACGTCCTTTATCTGATACTCTGTCCCTGCTGACACTCGCCTGTCTGGAGTAGTTACCTGCAGAATGTCCTTTATCTGATACTCTGCCCCTGCTGACACTCGCCTGTCTGGAGCAGTTACCTGCAGAATGTCCTTTATCTGATACTCTGTCCCTGCTGACACTCGCCTGTCTGGAGCAGTTACCTGCAGAACGTCCTTTATCTGATACTCTGTCCCTGCTGACACTCGCCTGTCTGGAGTAGTTACCTGCAGAATGTCCTTTATCTGATACTCTGTCCCTGCCGACACTCGCCTGTCTGGAGTAGTTACCTGCAGAACGTCCTTTATCTGATACTCTGTCCCTGCTGACACTCGCCTGTCTGGAGTAGTTACCTGCAGAACGTCCTTTATCTGATACTCTGTCCCTGCTGACACTCGCCTGTCTGGAGCAGTTACCTGCAGAATGTCCTTTATCTGATACTCTGTCCCTGCTAACACTCACCTGTCTTGAGCAGTTACCTGCAGGACGTCCTTTATCTGATACTCTGTCCCTGCTCACATTCACCTGTCTGGAGCAGTTACCTGCAGAATGTCCTTTATCTGATACTCTGTCCCTGATGACACCTGTCTGGAGCAGTTACCTGCAGGACGTACTTTATCTGATACTCTGTCTCTGCTCACACTCACCTGTCTGGAGCAGTTACCTGCAGAAAGTCCTTTATCTGATACTCAGTCCCTGCTGACACTCGCCTGTTTGGAGCAGTTACCTGTGTTGAGGAGGACCTTTACATCAAATACTTAATTAACCTTTTGACAAGGGATTGTGGGAAATATATCGATTTGCCTTACATAATTCAGGTTTCAGATCATATACATGACACAGATATAAAGATGGCCACCATTTCCTGTTATCCACACCTTGCTTGGAATGCAAGGAATGTCCAGATGAAAGAAGACCCCTGGTCAAGCTAGAAGACATCACAGACCAAACCATCAGCATGGATGCACCAGATGACGTCCCTCCCATCGTCATGGTTTCATCCACTGGAGTCAGACCCGCCAATCAACAGCAACACGGATCTCCCCATTCGCTAGCCCATGAACTGTCCCACTAAATGTGCATATCTGAACTTGTGTACGCCCCTAGCCTATATCAAGAGGATGCATGAGTCTCCTCAGTCTGTTTGGTGCCATTTTCTACTGTGACCAAGAAGAGACTTCATATCCGACTGTGTCTGGTGTGAATTCTTTTATGCATGCACTTGGCCCATATCAACTCGGCCAGGCAGTAGGCAACTAGTGATCTCTGGTTAAGAGTTCACCTTAACACCTGCAGAATGTCCTTTATCTGATACTCTGTCCCTGATGACACCTGTCTGGAGCAGTTACCTGCAGAATGTCCTTTATCTGATACTCTGTCCCTCCTGACACTCGCCTCTCTGGAGCAGTTACCTGCAGAACGTCCTTTATCTGATACTCTGTCCCTGCTGACACTCGCCTGTCTGGAGTAGTTACCTGCAGAATGTCCTTTATCTGATACTCTGTCCCTGCTGACACTCGCCTGTCTGGAGTAGTTACCTGCAGAATGTCCTTTATCTGATACTCTGTCCCTGCTGACACTCGCCTGTCTGGAGTAGTTACCTGCAGAACGTCCTTTATCTGATACTCTGTCCCTGCTGACACTCGCCTGTCTGGAGCAGTTACCTGCAGAATGTCCTTTATCTGATACTCTGTCCCTGCTGACACTCACCTGTCTGGAGCAGTTACCTGCAGGACGTCCTTTATCTGATACTCTGTCCCTGCTCACACTCACCTGTCTGGAGCAGTTACCTGCAGAATGTCCTTTATCTGATACTCTGTCCCTGATGACACCTGTCTGGAGCAGTTACTTGCAGAACGTCTTTTGTCTGATACTCTGTCCCAGCTATCACTCACCTGTCTGGAGCAGTTACCTGCAGGATGTCCTTTATCTGATACACTGTCCCTGCTCACACTCACCTGTCTGGAGCAGTTACCTGCAGAACGTCCTTTATCTGATACTCTGTCCCTGCTTACACTCACCTGTCTGGAGCAGTTACCTGCAGAACGTCCTTTATCTGATACTCTGTCCCTGCTGACACTCACCTGTCTGGAGCACTTACCTGCAGGACGTCCTTTGTCTGATACTCTGTCCCTGATGACACCTGTCTGCAGCAGTTACCTGCAGGATGTCCTTTATCTGATACTCTGTCCCTGCTCACGCTCACCTGTCTGGAGCAGTTACCTGCAGGACGTCCTTTGTCTAATACTCTGTCCCTGCTGACACTCGCCTGTCTGGAGCAGTTACCTGCAGAATGTCCTTTATCTGACACTCTGTCCCTGCTGACACTCACCTGTCTGGAGTAGTTACTTGCAGGACATCCTTTGTCTGATACTCTGTCCCTGCTTACACTCACCTGTCTGGAGCAGTTACCTGCAGGATGTCCTTTATCTGATACTCTGTCCCTGCTTACATTTACCTGTCTGGAGCAGTTACCTGCAGGACATCCTTTATCTAATACTCTGTCCCTGCTTACACTCACCTGTCTGGAGCAGTTACCTGCAGAACGTCTTTTGTCTGATACTCTGTCTCTGCTTACACTCACCTGTGTGGAGCAGTTACCTACAGAACGTCCTTTATCTGATTCTCTGTCCCTGCTGACACCTGTCTGGAGCAGTTACCTGCAGGTCATCTTTTGTCTGATACTCTGTCCCTGCTGACACTCACCTGTCTGGAGCAGTTACCTGCAGGTCATCCTTTGTCTGATACTCTGTCCCTGCTCACACTCACCTGTCTGGAGCAGTTACCTGCAGAAAGTCCTTTATCTGATACTCTGTCCCTGCTCACACTCACCTGTCTGGAGCAGTTACCTGCAGAATGTCCTTTGTCTGATACTTTGTTCCTGCTGACACTCACCTGTCTGGAGCAGTTACCTGCAGGATGTCCTTTATCTGATACTCTGTCCCTGCTCACACTCACCTGTCTGGAGCAGTTACCTGCAGAATGTCCTTTATCTGATACTCTGTCCCTGCTGACACTCGCATGTCTGGAGCAGTTACCTGCAGAATGTCCTTTATCTGATACTCTGTCCCTGATGACACCTGTCTGGAGCAGTTACTTGCAGAACGTCTTTTGTCTGATACTCTGTCTCTGCTGACACTCACCTGTCTGGAGCAGTTACCTGCAGAACGTCCTTTGTCTGATACTCTGTCCCTGCTGACACTCACCTGTCTGGAGCAGTTACCTGCAGAATGTCCTTTGTCTGATACTCTGTCCCTGCTGACACTCGCATGTCTGGAGCAGTTACCTGCAGAATGTCCTTTATCTGATACTCTGTCCCTGCTCACACTCACCTGTCTGGAGCAGTTACCTGCAGGACGTCCTTTGTCTGATACTCTGTCCCTGCTTACATTCACCTGTCTGGAGCAGTTACCTGCAGGACATCCTTTATCTAATACTCTGTCCCTGCTCACACTCACCTGTCTGGAGCAGTTACCTGCAGAATGTCCTTTATCTGATACTCTGTCCCTGCTGACACCCGCCTGTCTGGAGCAGTTACCTGCAGGTCATCCTTTGTGTGATACTCTGTCCCTGCTTACACTCACCTGTCTGGAGCAGTTACCTGCAGAACGTCCTTTGTTTGATACTCTGTCCCTGCTCACACTCACCTATCTGGAGCAGTTACCTGCAGAACGTCCTTTATGTGATACTCTGTCCCTGCTCACACTCACCTATCTGGAGCAGTTACCTGCAGAACGTCCTTTGTTTGATACTCTGTCCCTGCTCACACGCACCTGTCTGGAGCAGTTACCTGCAGAATGTCCTTTATCTGATACTCTGTCCCTGCTCACACTCACCTGTCTGGAGCAGTTACCTGCAGAACGTCTTTTATGTGATTCTCTGTCCCTGCTCACACTCACCTGTCTGGAGCAGTTACCTGCAGGACGTACTTTATCTGATACTCTGTCTCTGCTCACACTCACCTGTCTGGAGCAGTTACCTGCAGAAAGTCCTTTATCTGATACTCAGTCCCTGCTGACACTCGCCTGTTTGGAGCAGTTACCTGTGTTGAGGAGGACCTTTACATCAAATACTTAATTAACCTTTTGACAAGGGATTGTGGGAAATATATCGATTTGCCTTACATAATTCAGGTTTCAGATCATATACATGACACAGATATAAAGATGGCCACCATTTCCTGTTATCCACACCTTGCTTGGAATGCAAGGAATGTCCAGATGAAAGAAGACCCCTGGTCAAGCTAGAAGACATCACAGACCAAACCATCAGCATGGATGCACCAGATGACGTCCCTCCCATCGTCATGGTTTCATCCACTGGAGTCAGACCTGCCCATCAACAGCAACACGGATCTCCCCATTCGCTAGCCCATGAACTGTCCCACTAAATGTGCATATCTGAACTTGTGTACGCCCCTAGCCTATATCAAGAGGATGCATGAATCTCCTCAGTCTGTTTGGTGCCATTTTCTACTGTGACCAAGAAGAGACTTCATATCCGACTGTGTCTGGTGTGAATTCTTTTATGCATGCACTTGGCCCATATCAATTCGGCCAGGCAGTAGGCAACTAGTGATCTCTGGTTAAGAGTTCACCTTAACACCTGCAGAATGTCCTTTATCTGATACTCTGTCCCTGATGACACCTGTCTGGAGCAGTTACCTGCAGAACGTCCTTTGTCTGATACTCTGTCCCTGCTGACACTCACCTGTCTGGAGCAGTTACCTGCAGAACGTCCTTTGTTTGATACTCTGTCCCTGCTCACACTCACCTATCTGGAGCAGTTACCTGCAGAACGTCCTTTATCTGATACTCTGTCCCTGCTCACACTCACCTGTCTGGAGCAGTTACCTGCAGAATGTCCTTTATCTGATACTCTGTCCCTCCTGACACTCGCCTGTCTGGAGCAGTTACCTGCAGAACGTCCTTTATCTGATACTCTGTCCCTGCTGACACTCGCCTGTCTGGAGTAGATACCTGCAGAATGCCCTTTATCTGATACTCTGTCCCTGCTGACACTCGCCTGTCTGGAGTAGTTACCTGCAGAATGTCCTTTATCTGATACTCTGTCCCTGCTGACACTCGCTTGTCTGGAGTAGTTACCTGCAGAACGTCCTTTATCTGATACTCTGTCCCTGCTGACACTCGCCTGTCTGGAGCAGCTACCTGCAGAATGTCCTTTATCTGATACTCTGTCCCTGCTGACACTCACCTGTCTGGAGCAGTTACCTGCAGGACGTCCTTTATCTGATACTCTGTCCCTGCTCACACTCACCTGTCTGGAGCAGTTACCTGCAGAATGTCCTTTATCTGATACTCTGTCCTTGATGACACCTGTCTGGAGCAGTTACTTGCAGAACGTCTTTTGTCTGATACTCTGTTCCTGCTGACACTCACCTGTCTGGAGCAGTTACCTGCAGGATGTCCTTTATCTGATATTCTGTCCCTGCTTACATTCACCTGTCTGGAGCAGTTACCTGCAGGACATCCTTTATCTGATACTCTGTCCCAGCTATCACTCACCTGTCTGGAGCAGTTACCTGCAGGATGTCCTTTATCTGATACACTGTCCCTGCTCACACTCACCTGTCTGGAGCAGTTACCTGCAGGACATCCTTTATCTGATACTCTGTCCCAGCTATCACTCACCTGTCTGGAGCAGTTACCTGCAGGATGTCCTTTATCTGATATTCTGTCCCTGCTTACATTCACCTGTCTGGAGCAGTTACCTGCAGGACATCCTTTATCTGATACTCTGTCCCAGCTATCACTCACCTGTCTGGAGCAGTTACCTGCAGAACGTCCTTTATCTGATACTCTGTCCCTGCTTACACTCACCTGTCTGGAGCAGTTACCTGCAGAACGTCCTTTATCTGATACTCTGTCCCTGCTGACACTCACCTGTCTGGAGCACTTACCTGCAGGACGTCCTTTGTCTGATACTCTGTCCCTGATGACACCTGTCTGCAGCAGTTACCTGCAGGATGTCCTTTATCTGATACTCTGTCCCTGCTCACGCTCACCTGTCTGGAGCAGTTACCTGCAGGACGTCCTTTGTCTAATACTCTGTCCCTGCTGACACTCGCCTGTCTGGAGCAGTTACCTGCAGAATGTCCTTTATCTGACACTCTGTCCCTGCTGACACTCGCCTGTCTGGAGTAGTTACTTGCAGGACATCCTTTGTCTGATACTCTGTCCCTGCTTACACTCACCTGTCTGGAGCAGTTTCCTGCAGGATGTCCTTTATCTGATACTCTGTCCCTGCTTACATTCACCTGTCTGGAGCAGTTACCTGCAGGACATCCTTTATCTAATACTCTGTCCCTGCTTACACTCACCTGTCTGGAGCAGTTACCTGCAGGACATCCTTTATCTAATACTCTGTCCCTGCTGACACTCGCCTGTCTGGAGCAGTTACCTGCAGAACGTCTTTTGTCTGATACTCTGTCTCTGCTTACACTCACCTGTGTGGAGCAGTTACCTATAGAACGTCCTTTATCTGATTCTCTGTCCCTGCTGACACCTGTCTGGAGCAGTTACCTGCAGGTCATCTTTTGTCTGATACTCTGTCCCTGCTGACACTCGCCTGTCTGGAGCAGCTACCTGCAGAACGTCTTTTGTCTGATACTCTGTCTCTGCTTACACTCACCTGTGTGGAGCAGTTACCTACAGAACGTCCTTTATCTGATTCTCTGTCCCTGCTGACACCTGTCTGGAGCAGTTATCTGCAGGTCATCTTTTGTCTGATACTCTGTCCCTGCTGACACTCACCTGTCTGGAGCAGTTACCTGCAGGTCATCCTTTGTCTGATACTCTGTCCCTGCTCACACTCACCTGTCTGGAGCAGTTACCTGCAGAAAGTCCTTTATCTGATACTCTGTCCCTGCTCACACTCACCTGTCTGGAGCAGTTACCTGCAGAATGTCCTTTGTCTGATACTTTGTTCCTGCTGACACTCACCTGTCTGGAGCAGTTACCTGCAGGATGTCCTTTATCTGATACTCTGTCCCTGCTCACACTCACCTATCTGGAGCAGTTACCTGCAGAATGTCCTTTATCTGATACTCTGTCCCTGCTGACACTCGCATGTCTGGAGCAGTTACCTGCAGAATGTCCTTTATCTGATACTCTGTCCCTGATGACACCTGTCTGGAGCAGTTACTTGCAGAACGTCTTTTGTCTGATACTCTGTCTCTGCTGACACTCACCTGTCTGGAGCAGTTACCTGCAGAACGTCCTTTGTCTGATACTCTGTCCCTGCTGACACTCACCTGTCTGGAGCAGTTACCTGCAGAATGTCCTTTGTCTGATACTCTGTCCCTGCTGACACTCGCATGTCTGGAGCAGTTACCTGCAGAATGTCCTTTATCTGATACTCTGTCCCTGCTCACACTCACCTGTCTGGAGAAGTTACCTGCAGGTCATCCTTTGTCTGATACTCTGTCCCTGCTCACACTCACCTGTCTGGAGCAGTTACCTGCAGAAAGTCCTTTATCTGATACTCTGTCCCTGCTCACACTCACCTGTCTGGAGCAGTTACCTGCAGAATGTCCTTTGTCTGATACTTTGTTCCTGCTGACACTCACCTGTCTGGAGCAGTTACCTGCAGGATGTCCTTTATCTGATACTCTGTCCCTGATGACACCTGTCTGGAGCAGTTACTTGCAGAACGTCTTTTGTCTGATACTCTGTTCCTGCTGACACTCACCTGTCTGGAGCAGTTACCTGCAGGATGTCCTTTATCTGATATTCTGTCCCTGCTTACATTCACCTGTCTGGAGCAGTTACCTGCAGGACATCCTTTATCTGATACTCTGTCCCAGCTATCACTCACCTGTCTGGAGCAGTTACCTGCAGGATGTCCTTTATCTGATACACTGTCCCTGCTCACACTCACCTGTCTGGAGCAGTTACCTGCAGAACGTCCTTTATCTGATACTCTGTCCCTGCTTACACTCACCTGTCTGGAGCAGTTACCTGCAGAATGTCCTTTGTCTGATACTCTGTCCCTGATGACACCTGTCTGCAGCAGTTACCTGCAGGATGTCCTTTATCTGATACTCTGTCCCTGCTCACGCTCACCTGTCTGGAGCAGTTACCTGCAGGACGTCCTTTGTCTAATACTCTGTCCCTGCTGACACTCGCCTGTCTGGAGCAGTTACCTGCAGAATGTCCTTTATCTGACACTCTGTCCCTGCTGACACTCGCCTGTCTGGAGTAGTTACTTGCAGGACATCCTTTGTCTGATACTCTGTCCCTGCTTACACTCACCTGTCTGGAGCAGTTACCTGCAGGATGTCCTTTATCTGATACTCTGTCCCTGCTTACATTCACCTGTCTGGAGCAGTTACCTGCAGGACATCCTTTATCTAATACTCTGTCCCTGCTTACACTCACCTGTCTGGAGCAGTTACCTGCAGAACGTCTTTTGTCTGATACTCTGTTTCTGCTCACACTCACCTGTGTGGAGCAGTTACCTACAGAACGTCCTTTATCTGATTCTCTGTCCCTGCTGACACCTGTCTGGAGCAGTTACCTGCAGGTCATCTTTTGTCTGATACTCTGTCCCTGCTGACACTCACCTGTCTGGAGCAGTTACCTGCAGGTCATCCTTTGTCTGATACTCTGTCCCTGCTCACACTCACCTGTCTGGAGCAGTTACCTGCAGAAAGTCCTTTATCTGATACTCTGTCCCTGCTCACACTCACCTGTCTGGAGCAGTTACCTGCAGAATGTCCTTTGTCTGATACTTTGTTCCTGCTGACACTCACCTGTCTGGAGCAGTTACCTGCAGGATGTCCTTTATCTGATACTCTGTCCCTGCTCACACTCACCTGTCTGAAGCAGTTACCTGCAGAATGTCCTTTATCTGATACTCTGTCCCTGATGACACCTGTCTGGAGCAGTTACTTGCAGAACGTCTTTTGTCTGATACTCTGTCCCTGCTCACACTCACCTGTCTGGAGCAGTTACCTGCAGAACGTCCTTTGTCTGATACTCTGTCCCTGCTGACACTCACCTGTCTGGAGCAGTTACCTGCAGAATGTCCTTTGTCTGATACTCTGTCCCTGCTGACACTCGCATGTCTGGAGCAGTTACCTGCAGAATGTCCTTTATCTGATACTCTGTCCCTGCTCACACTCACCTGTCTGGAGCAGTTACCTGCAGAATGTCCTTTGTCTGATACTTTGTTCCTGCTGACACTCACCTGTCTGGAGCAGTTACCTGCAGGATGTCCTTTATCTGATACTCTGTCCCTGCTCACACTCACCTGTCTGGAGCAGTTACCTGCAGAATGTCCTTTATCTGATACTCTGTCCCTGCTGACACTCGCATGTCTGGAGCAGTTACCTGCAGAATGTCCTTTATCTGATACTCTGTCCCTGATGACACCTGTCTGGAGCAGTTACTTGCAGAACGTCTTTTGTCTGATACTCTGTCTCTGCTGACACTCACCTGTCTGGAGCAGTTACCTGCAGAACGTCCTTTGTCTGATACTCTGTCCCTGCTGACACTCACCTGTCTGGAGCAGTTACCTGCAGAATGTCCTTTGTCTGATACTCTGTCCCTGCTGACACTCGCATGTCTGGAGCAGTTACCTACAGAATGTCCTTTATCTGATACTCTGTCCCTGCTCACACTCACCTGTCTGGAGCAGTTACCTGCAGGACGTCCTTTGTCTGATACTCTGTCCCTGCTTACATTCACCTGTCTGGAGCAGTTACCTGCAGGACATCCTTTATCTAATACTCTGTCCCTGCTCACACTCACCTGTCTGGAGCAGTTACCTGCAGAATGTCCTTTATCTGATACTCTGTCCCTGCTGACACCTGCCTGTCTGGAGCAGTTACCTGCAGGTCATCCTTTGTGTGATACTCTGTCCCTGCTTACACTCACCTGTCTGGAGCAGTTACCTGCAGAACGTCCTTTGTTTGATACTCTGTCCCTGCTCACACTCACCTATCTGGTGCAGTTACCTGCAGAACGTCCTTTATGTGATACTCTGTCCCTGCTCACACTCGCTTGTCTGGAGCAGTTACCTGCAGAACGTCCTTTGTTTGATACTCTGTCCCTGCTCACACGCACCTGTCTGGAGCAGTTACCTGCAGAATGTCCTTTATCTGATACTCTGTCCCTGCTCACACTCACCTGTCTGGAGCAGTTACCTGCAGAACGTCTTTTATGTGATTCTCTGTCCCTGCTCACACTCACCTGTCTGGAGCAGTTACCTGCAGGACGTACTTTATCTGATACTCTGTCTCTGCTCACACTCACCTGTCTGGAGCAGTTACCTGCAGAAAGTCCTTTATCTGATACTCAGTCCCTGCTGACACTCGCCTGTTTGGAGCAGTTACCTGTGTTGAGGAGGACCTTTACATCAAATACTTAATTAACCTTTTGACAAGGGATTGTGGGAAATATATCGATTTGCCTTACATAATTCAGGTTTCAGATCATAAACATGACACAGATATAAAGATGGCCACCATTTCCTGTTATCCACACCTTGCTTGGAATGCAAGGAATGTCCAGATGAAAGAAGACCCCTGGTCAAGCTAGAAGACATCACAGACCAAACCATCAGCATGGATGCACCAGATGACGTCCCTCCCATCGTCATGGTTTCATCCACTGGAGTCAGACCTGCCCATCAACAGCAACACGGATCTCCCCATTCGCTAGCCCATGAACTGTCCCACTAAATGTGCATATCTGAACTTGTGTACGCCCCTAGCCTATATCAAGAGGATGCATGAGTCTCCTCAGTCTGTTTGGTGCCATTTTCTACTGTGACCAAGAAGAGACTTCATATCCGACTGTGTCTGGTGTGAATTCTTTTATGCATGCACTTGGCCCATATCAATTCGGCCAGGCAGTAGGCAACTAGTGATCTCTGGTTAAGAGTTCACCTTAACACCTGCAGAATGTCCTTTATCTGATACTCTGTCCCTGATGACACCTGTCTGGAGCAGTTACCTGCAGAACGTCCTTTGTCTGATACTCTGTCCCTGCTGACACTCACCTATCTGGAGCAGTTACCTGCAGAACGTCCTTTGTTTGATACTCTGTCCCTGCTCACACTCACCTATCTGGAGCAGTTACCTGCAGAACGTCCTTTATCTGATACTCTGTCCCTGCTCACACTCACCTGTCTGGAGCAGTTACCTGCAGAATGTCCTTTATCTGATACTCTGTCCCTCCTGACACTCGCTTGTCTGGAGCAGTTACCTGCAGAACGTCCTTTATCTGATACTCTGTCCCTGCTGACACTCGCCTGTCTGGAGTAGTTACCTGCAGAATGTCCTTTATCTGATACTCTGTCCCTGCTGACACTCGCCTGTCTGGAGTAGTTACCTGCAGAATGTCCTTTATCTGATACTCTGTCCCTGCTGACACTCGCTTGTCTGGAGTAGTTACCTGCAGAACGTCCTTTATCTGCTACTCTGTCCCTGCTGACACTCGCCTGTCTGGAGCAGTTACCTGCAGAATGTCCTTTATCTGATACTCTGTCCCTGCTGACACTCACCTGTCTGGAGCAGTTACCTGCAGGACGTCCTTTATCTGATACTCTGTCCCTGCTCACACTCACCTGTCTGGAGCAGTTACCTGCAGAATGTCCTTTATCTGATACTCTGTCCTTGATGACACCTGTCTGGAGCAGTTACTTGCAGAACGTCTTTTGTCTGATACTCTGTTCCTGCTGACACTCACCTGTCTGGAGCAGTTACCTGCAGGATGTCCTTTATCTGATATTCTGTCCCTGCTTACATTCACCTGTCTGGAGCAGTTACCTGCAGGACATCCTTTATCTGATACTCTGTCCCAGCTATCACTCACCTGTCTGGAGCAGTTACCTGCAGGATGTCCTTTATCTGATACACTGTCCCTGCTCACACTCACCTGTCTGGAGCAGTTACCTGCAGAACGTCCTTTATCTGATACTCTGTCCCTGCTTACACTCACCTGTCTGGAGCAGTTACCTGCAGAACGTCCTTTATCTGATACTCTGTCCCTGCTGACACTCACCTGTCTGGAGCACTTACCTGCAGGACGTCCTTTGTCTGATACTCTGTCCCTGATGACACCTGTCTGCAGCAGTTATCTGCAGGATGTCCTTTATCTGATACTCTGTCCCTGCTCACGCTCACCTGTCTGGAGCAGTTACCTGCAGGACGTCCTTTGTCTAATACTCTGTCCCTGCTGACACTCGCCTGTCTGGAGCAGTTACCTGCAGAATGTCCTTTATCTGACACTCTGTCCCTGCTGACACTCGCCTGTCTGGAGTAGTTACTTGCAGGACATCCTTTGTCTGATACTCTGTCCCTGCTTACACTCACCTGTCTGGAGCAGTTACCTGCAGGATGTCCTTTATCTGATACTCTGTCCCTGCTTACATTCACCTGTCTGGAGCAGTTACCTGCAGGACATCCTTTATCTAATACTCTGTCCCTGCTTACACTCACCTGTCTGGAGCAGTTACCTGCAGGACATCCTTTATCTAATACTCTGTCCCTGCTGACACTCGCCGGTCTGGAGCAGTTACCTGCAGAACGTCTTTTGTCTGATACTCTGTCTCTGCTTACACTCACCTGTGTGGAGCAGTTACCTACAGAACGTCCTTTATCTGATTCTCTGTCTCTGCTGACACCTGTCTGGAGCAGTTACCTGCAGGTCATCTTTTGTCTGATACTCTGTCCCTGCTGACACTCACCTGTCTGGAGCAGTTACCTGCAGGTCATCCTTTGTCTGATACTCTGTCCCTGCTCACACTCACCTGTCTGGAGCAGTTACCTGCAGAAAGTCCTTTATCTGATACTCTGTCCCTGCTCACACTCACCTGTCTGGAGCAGTTACCTGCAGAATCTCCTTTGTCTGATACTTTGTTCCTGCTGACACTCACCTGTCTGGAGCAGTTACCTGCAGGATGTCCTTTATCTGATACTCTGTCCCTGCTCACACTCACCTGTCTGGAGCAGTTACCTGCAGAATGTCCTTTATCTGATACTCTGTCCCTGCTGACACTCGCATGTCTGGAGCAGTTACCTGCAGAATGTCCTTTATCTGATACTCTGTCCCTGATGACACTCGCCTGTTTGGAGCAGTTACCTGTGTTGAGGAGGACCTTTACATCAAATACTTAATTAACCTTTTGACAAGGGATTGTGGGAAATATATCGATTTGCCTTACATAATTCAGGTTTCAGATCATATACATGACACAGATATAAAGATGGCCACCATTTCCTGTTATCCACACCTTGCTTGGAATGCAAGGAATGTCCAGATGAAAGAAGACCCCTGGTCAAGCTAGAAGACATCACAGACCAAACCATCAGCATGGATGCACCAGATGACGTCCCTCCCATCGTCATGGTTTCATCCACTGGAGTCAGACCTGCCCATCAACAGCAACACGGATCTCCCCATTCGCTAGCCCATGAACTGTCCCACTAAATGTGCATATCTGAACTTGTGTACGCCCCTAGCCTATATCAAGAGGATGCATGAGTCTCCTCAGTCTGTTTGGTGCCATTTTCAACTGTGACCAAGAAGAGACTTCATATCCGACTGTGTCTGGTGTGAATTCTTTTATGCATGCACTTGGCCCATATCAATTCGGCCAGGCAGTAGGCAACTAGTGATCTCTGGTTAAGAGTTCACCTTAACACCTGCAGAATGTCCTTTATCTGATACTCTGTCCCTGATGACACCTGTCTGGAGCAGTTACCTGCAGAACGTCCTTTGTCTGATACTCTGTCCCTGCTGACACTCACCTGTCTGGAGCAGTTACCTGCAGAACGTCCTTTGTTTGATACTCTGTCCCTGCTCACACTCACCTGTCTGGAGCAGTTACCTGCAGAACGTCCTTTATCTGATACTCTGTCCCTGCTCACACTCACCTGTCTGGAGCAGTTACCTGCAGAATGTCCTTTATCTGATACTCTGTCCCTCCTGACACTCGCCTGTCTGGAGCAGTTACCTGCAGAACGTCCTTTATCTGATACTCTGTCCCTGCTGACACTCGCCTGTCTGGAGTAGTTACCTGCAGAATGTCCTTTATCTGATACTCTGTCCCTGCTGACACTCGCCTGTCTGGAGTAGTTACCTGCAGAATGTCCTTTATCTGATACTCTGTCCCTGCTGACACTCGCCTGTCTGGAGTAGTTACCTGCAGAATGTCCTTTATCTGATACTCTGTCCCTGCTGACACTCGCCTGTCTGGAGTAGTTACCTGCAGAATGTCCTTTATCTGATACTTTGTCCCTGCTGACACTCACCTGTCTGGAGTAGTTACCTGCAGAACGTCCTTTATCTGATACTCTGTCCCTGCTGACACTCGCCTGTCTGGAGCAGTTACCTGCAGAATATCCTTTATCTGATACTCTGTCCCTGCTGACACTCACCTGTCTGGAGCAGTTACCTGCAGAACGTCCTTTATCTGATGCTCTGTCCCTGCTCACACTCACCTGTCTGGAGCAGTTACCTGCAGAATGTCCTTTATCTGATACTCTGTCCCTGCTGACACCCGCCTGTCTGGAGCAGTTACCTGCAGGACATCCTTTGTCTGATACCCTGTCCCTGCTCACACTCACCTGTCTGGAGCAGTTACCTGCAGGTCATCCTTTGTCTGATACTCTGTCCCTGCTTACACTCACCTATCTGGAGCAGTTACCTGCAGAACGTCCTTTATGTGATACTCTGTCCCTGCTCACACTCACCTGTCTGGAGCAGTTACCTGCAGAACGTCCTTTGTTTCATACTCTGTCCCTGCTCACACTCACCTGTCTGGAGCAGTTACCTGCAGAACGTCCTTTATGTGATACTCTGTCCCTGCTCACACTCACCTATCTGGAGCAGTTACCTGCATAACGTCCTTTGTCTGATACTCTGTCCCTGCTCACACTCAACTGTCTGGTGCAGTTACCTGCAGGACGTACTTTATCTGTTACTCTGTCTCTGCTCACACTCACCTGTCTGGAGCAGTTACCTGCAGAAAGTCCTTTATCTGATACTCAGTCCCTGCTGACACTCGCCTGTTTGGAGCAGTTACCTGTGTTGAGGAGGACCTTTACATCAAATACTTAATTAACCTTTTGACAAGGGATTGTGGGAAATATATCGATTTGCCTTACATAATTCAGGTTTCAGATCATATACATGACACAGATATAAATATGGCCACCATTTCCTGTTATCCACACCTTGCTTGGAATGCAAGGAATGTCCAGATGAAAGAAGACCCCTGGTCAAGCTAGAAGACATCACAGACCAAACCATCAGCATGGATGCACCAGATGACGTCCCTCCCATCGTCATGGTTTCATCCACTGGAGTCAGACCTGCCCATCAACAGCAACACGGATCTCCCCATTCGCTAGCCCATGAACTGTCCCACTAAATGTGCATATCTGAACTTGTGTACGCCCCTAGCCTATATCAAGAGGATGCATGAGTCTCCTCAGTCTGTTTGGTGCCATTTTCAACTGTGACCAAGAAGAGACTTCATATCCGACTGTGTCTGGTGTGAATTCTTTTATGCATGCACTTGGCCCATATCAATTCGGCCAGGCAGTAGGCAACTAGTGATCTCTGGTTAAGAGTTCACCTTAACACCTGCAGAATGTCCTTTATCTGATACTCTGTCCCTGATGACACCTGTCTGGAGCAGTTACCTGCAGAACGTCCTTTGTCTGATACTCTGTCCCTGCTGACACTCACCTGTCTGGAGCAGTTACCTGCAGAACGTCCTTTGTTTGATACTCTGTCCCTGCTCACACTCACCTGTCTGGAGCAGTTACCTGCAGAACGTCCTTTATCTGATACTCTGTCCCTGCTCACACTCACCTGTCTGGAGCAGTTACCTGCAGAATGTCCTTTATCTGATACTCTGTCCCTCCTGACACTCGCCTGTCTGGAGCAGTTACCTGCAGAACGTCCTTTATCTGATACTCTGTCCCTGCTCACACTCACCTGTCTGGAGCAGTTACCTGCAGAATGTCCTTTATCTGATACTCTGTCCCTCCTGACACTCGCCTGTCTGGAGTAGTTACCTGCAGAATGTCCTTTATCTGATACTCTGTCCCTGCTGACACTCGCCTGTCTGGAGTAGTTACCTGCAGAATGTCCTTTATCTGATACTCTGTCCCTGCTGACACTCGCCTGTCTGGAGTAGTTACCTGCAGAATGTCCTTTATCTGATACTCTGTCCCTGCTGACACTCGCCTGTCTGGAGTAGTTACCTGCAGAATGTCCTTTATCTGATACTCTGTCCCTGCTGACACTCGCCTGTCTGGAGTAGTTACCTGCAGAATGTCCTTTATCTGATACTCTGTCCCTGCTGACACTCACCTGTCTGGAGTAGTTACCTGCAGAACGTCCTTTATCTGATACTCTGTCCCTGCTGACACTCACCTGTCTGGAGCAGTTACCTGCAGAACGTCCTTTATCTGATGCTCTGTCCCTGCTCACACTCACCTGTCTGGAGCAGTTACCTGCAGAATGTCCTTTATCTGATACTCTGTCCCTGCTGACACCCGCCTGTCTGGAGCAGTTACCTGCAGGACATCCTTTGTCTGATACCCTGTCCCTGCTCACACTCACCTGTCTGGAGCAGTTACCTGCAGGTCATCCTTTGTCTGATACTCTGTCCCTGCTTACACTCACCTATCTGGAGCAGTTACCTGCAGAACGTCCTTTATGTGATACTCTGTCCCTGCTCACACTCACCTGTCTGGAGCAGTTACCTGCAGAACGTCCTTTGTTTCATACTCTGTCCCTCCTCACACTCACCTGTCTGGAGCAGTTACCTGCAGAACGTCCTTTATGTGATACTCTGTCCCTGCTCACACTCACCTATCTGGAGCAGTTACCTGCAGAACGTCCTTTGTCTGATACTCTGTCCCTGCTCACACTCACCTGTCTGGTGCAGTTACCTGCAGGACGTACTTTATCTGATACTCTGTCTCTGCTCACACTCACCTGTCTGGAGCAGTTACCTGCAGAACGTCCTTTATCTGATACTCAGTCCCTGCTGACACTCGCCTGTTTGGAGCAGTTACCTGTGTTGAGGAGGACCTTTACATCAAATACTTAATTAACCTTTTGACAAGGGATTGTGGGAAATATATCGATTTGCCTTACATAATTCAGGTTTCAGATCATATACATGACACAGATATAAAGATGGCCACCATTTCCTGTTATCCACACCTTGCTTGGAATGCAAGGAATGTCCAGATGAAAGAAGACCCCTGGTCAAGCTAGAAGACATCACAGACCAAACCATCAGCATGGATGCACCAGATGACGTCCCTCCCATCGTCATGGTTTCATCCACTGGAGTCAGACCTGCCCATCAACAGCAACACGGATCTCCCCATTCGCTAGCCCATGAACTGTCCCACTAAATGTGCATATCTGAACTTGTGTACGCCCCTAGCCTATATCAAGAGGATGCATGAGTCTCCTCAGTCTGGTGCCATTTTCTACTGTGACCAAGAAGAGACTTCATATCCGACTGTGTCTGGTGTGAATTCTTTTATGCATGCACTTGGCCCATATCAATTCGGCCAGGCAGTAGGCAACTAGTGATCTCTGGTTAAGAGTTCACCTTAACACCTGCAGAATGTCCTTTATCTGATACTCTGTCCCTGATGACACCTGTCTGGAGCAGTTACCTGCAGAACGTCCTTTGTCTGATACTCTGTCCCTGCTGACACTCACCTATCTGGAGCAGTTACCTGCAGAACGTCCTTTGTTTGATACTCTGTCCCTGCTCACACTCACCTATCTGGAGCAGTTACCTGCAGAACGTCCTTTATCTGATACTCTGTCCCTGCTGACACTCACCTGTCTGGAGCAGTTACCTGCAGAATGTCCTTTATCTGATACTCTGTCCCTGCTGACACTCACCTGTCTGGAGCAGTTACCTGCAGAACGTCCTTTATCTGATGCTCTGTCCCTGCTCACACTCACCTGTCTGGAGCAGTTACCTGCAGAATGTCCTTTATCTGATACTCTGTCCCTGCTGACACCCGCCTGTCTGGAGCAGTTACCTGCAGGACATCCTTTGTCTGATACCCTGTCCCTGCTCACACTCACCTGTCTGGAGCAGCTACCTGCAGAACGTCCTTTATCTGATGCTCTGTCCCTGCTCACACTCACCTGTCTGGAGCAGTTACCTGCAGAATGTCCTTTATCTGATACTCTGTCCCTGCTGACACCCGCCTGTCTGGAACAGTTACCTGCAGGTCATCCTTTGTCTGATACTCTGTCCCTGCTTACACTCACCTATCTGGAGCAGTTACCTGCAGAACGTCCTTTATGTGATACTCTGTCCCTGCTCACACTCACCTGTCTGGAGCAGTTACCTGCAGAACGTCCTTTGTTTGATACTCTGTCCCTGCTCACACTCACCTGTCTGGAGCAGTTACCTGCAGAACGTCCTTTATGTGATACTCTGTCCCTGCTCACACTCACCTATCTGGAGCAGTTACCTGCAGAACGTCCTTTGTCTGATACTCTGTCCCTGCTCACACTCACCTGTCTGGAGCAGTTACCTGCAGAACGTCCTTTGTTTGATACTCTGTCCCTGCTCACACTCACCTGTCTGGAGCAGTTACCTGCAGAACGTCCTTTGTTTGATACTCTGTCCCTGCTCACACTCACCTGTCTGGAGCAGTTACCTGCAGGACGTACTTTATCTGATACTCTGTCTCTGCTCACACTCACCTGTCTGGAGCAGTTACCTGCAGAACGTCCTTTATCTGATACTCAGTCCCTGCTGACACTCGCCTGTTTGGAGCAGTTACCTGTGTTGAGGAGGACCTTTACATCAAATACTTAATTAACCTTTTGACATGGGATTGTGGGAAATATATCGATTTGCCTTACATAATTCAGGTTTCAGATCATATACATGACACAGATATAAAGATGGCCACCATTTCCTGTTATCCACACCTTGCTTGGAATGCAAGGAATGTCCAGATGAAAGAAGACCCCTAGTCAAGCTAGAAGACATCACAGACCAAACCATCAGCATGGATGCACCAGATGACGTCCCTCCCATCGTCATGGTTTCATCCACTGGAGTCAGACCTGCCCATCAACAGCAACACGGATCTCCCCATTCGCTAGCCCATGAACTGTCCCACTAAATGTGCATATCTGAACTTGTGTACGCCCCTAGCCTATATCAAGAGGATGCATGAGTCTCCTCAGTCTGTTTGGTGCCATTTTCTACTGTGACCAAGAAGAGACTTCATATCCGACTGTGTCTGGTGTGAATTCTTTTATGCATGCACTTGGCCCATATCAATTCGGCCAGGCAGTAGGCAACTAGTGATCTCTGGTTAAGAGTTCACCTTAACACCTGCAGAATGTCCTTTATCTGATACTCTGTCCCTGATGACACCTGTCTGGAGCAGTTACCTGCAGAACGTCCTTTGTCTGATACTCTGTCCCTGCTGACACTCACCTATCTGGAGCAGTTACCTGCAGAACGTCCTTTGTTTGATACTCTGTCCCTGCTCACACTCACCTATCTGGAGCAGTTACCTGCAGAACGTCCTTTATCTGATACTCTGTCCCTGCTCACACTCACCTGTCTGGAGCAGTTACCTGCAGAACGTCCTTTATCTGATACTCTGTCCCTGCTCACACTCACCTATCTGGAGCAGTTACCTGCAGAACGTCCTTTATCTGATACTCTGTCCCTGCTCACACTCACCTGTCTGGAGCAGTTACCTGCAGAACGTCCTTTATCTGATACTCTGTCCCTGCTGACACTCGCCTGTCTGGAGTAGTTACCTGCAGAATGTCCTTTATCTGATACTCTGTCCCTGCCGACACTCGCCTGTCTGGAGTAGTTACCTGCAGAACGTCCTTTATCTGATACTCTGTCCCTGCTGACACTCGCCTGTCTGGAGTAGTTACCTGCAGAATGTCCTTTATCTGATACTCTGCCCCTGCTGACACTCGCCTGTCTGGAGCAGTTACCTGCAGAATGTCCTTTATCTGATACTCTGTCCCTGCTGACACTCGCCTGTCTGGAGCAGTTACCTGCAGAACGTCCTTTATCTGATACTCTGTCCCTGCTGACACTCGCCTGTCTGGAGTAGTTACCTGCAGAATGTCCTTTATCTGATACTCTGTCCCTGCCGACACTCGCCTGTCTGGAGTAGTTACCTGCAGAACGTCCTTTATCTGATACTCTGTCCCTGCTGACACTCGCCTGTCTGGAGTAGTTACCTGCAGAACGTCCTTTATCTGATACTCTGTCCCTGCTGACACTCGCCTGTCTGGAGCAGTTACCTGCAGAATGTCCTTTATCTGATACTCTGTCCCTGCTAACACTCACCTGTCTTGAGCAGTTACCTGCAGGACGTCCTTTATCTGATACTCTGTCCCTGCTCACATTCACCTGTCTGGAGCAGTTACCTGCAGAATGTCCTTTATCTGATACTCTGTCCCTGATGACACCTGTCTGGAGCAGTTACCTGCAGGACGTACTTTATCTGATACTCTGTCTCTGCTCACACTCACCTGTCTGGAGCAGTTACCTGCAGAAAGTCCTTTATCTGATACTCAGTCCCTGCTGACACTCGCCTGTTTGGAGCAGTTACCTGTGTTGAGGAGGACCTTTACATCAAATACTTAATTAACCTTTTGACAAGGGATTGTGGGAAATATATCGATTTGCCTTACATAATTCAGGTTTCAGATCATATACATGACACAGATATAAAGATGGCCACCATTTCCTGTTATCCACACCTTGCTTGGAA
Source organism: Anomaloglossus baeobatrachus (assembly GCF_048569485.1). Lineage (NCBI taxonomy): Eukaryota > Metazoa > Chordata > Amphibia > Anura > Aromobatidae > Anomaloglossus > Anomaloglossus baeobatrachus. The sequence goes on along the minus strand of NC_134353.1, from coordinate 948,746,762 downwards.
TGCAAGGAATGTCCAGATGAAAGAAGACCCCTGGTCAAGCTAGAAGACATCACAGACCAAACCATCAGCATGGATGCACCAGATGACGTCCCTCCCATCGTCATGGTTTCATCCACTGGAGTCAGACCTGCCCATCAACAGCAACACGGATCTCCCCATTCGCTAGCCCATGAACTGTCCCACTAAATGTGCATATCTGAACTTGTGTACGCCCCTAGCCTATATCAAGAGGATGCATGAGTCTCCTCAGTCTGTTTGGTGCCATTTTCTACTGTGACCAAGAAGAGACTTCATATCCGACTGTGTCTGGTGTGAATTCTTTTATGCATGCACTTGGCCCATATCAACTCGGCCAGGCAGTAGGCAACTAGTGATCTCTGGTTAAGAGTTCACCTTAACACCTGCAGAATGTCCTTTATCTGATACTCTGTCCCTGATGACACCTGTCTGGAGCAGTTACCTGCAGAATGTCCTTTATCTGATACTCTGTCCCTCCTGACACTCGCCTGTCTGGAGCAGTTACCTGCAGAACGTCCTTTATCTGATACTCTGTCCCTGCTGACACTCGCCTGTCTGGAGTAGTTACCTGCAGAATGTCCTTTATCTGATACTCTGTCCCTGCTGACACTCGCCTGTCTGGAGTAGTTACCTGCAGAATGTCCTTTATCTGATACTCTGTCCCTGCTGACACTCGCCTGTCTGGAGTAGTTACCTGCAGAACGTCCTTTATCTGATACTCTGTCCCTGCTGACACTCGCCTGTCTGGAGCAGTTACCTGCAGAATGTCCTTTATCTGATACTCTGTCCCTGCTGACACTCACCTGTCTGGAGCAGTTACCTGCAGGACGTCCTTTATCTGATACTCTGTCCCTGCTCACACTCACCTGTCTGGAGCAGTTACCTGCAGAATGTCCTTTATCTGATACTCTGTCCCTGATGACACCTGTCTGGAGCAGTTACTTGCAGAACGTCTTTTGTCTGATACTCTGTCCCAGCTATCACTCACCTGTCTGGAGCAGTTACCTGCAGGATGTCCTTTATCTGATACACTGTCCCTGCTCACACTCACCTGTCTGGAGCAGTTACCTGCAGAACGTCCTTTATCTGATACTCTGTCCCTGCTTACACTCACCTGTCTGGAGCAGTTACCTGCAGAACGTCCTTTATCTGATACTCTGTCCCTGCTGACACTCACCTGTCTGGAGCACTTACCTGCAGGACGTCCTTTGTCTGATACTCTGTCCCTGATGACACCTGTCTGCAGCAGTTACCTGCAGGATGTCCTTTATCTGATACTCTGTCCCTGCTCACGCTCACCTGTCTGGAGCAGTTACCTGCAGGACGTCCTTTGTCTAATACTCTGTCCCTGCTGACACTCGCCTGTCTGGAGCAGTTACCTGCAGAATGTCCTTTATCTGACACTCTGTCCCTGCTGACACTCACCTGTCTGGAGTAGTTACTTGCAGGACATCCTTTGTCTGATACTCTGTCCCTGCTTACACTCACCTGTCTGGAGCAGTTACCTGCAGGATGTCCTTTATCTGATACTCTGTCCCTGCTTACATTCACCTGTCTGGAGCAGTTACCTGCAGGACATCCTTTATCTAATACTCTGTCCCTGCTTACACTCACCTGTCTGGAGCAGTTACCTGCAGAACGTCTTTTGTCTGATACTCTGTCTCTGCTTACACTCACCTGTGTGGAGCAGTTACCTACAGAACGTCCTTTATCTGATTCTCTGTCCCTGCTGACACCTGTCTGGAGCAGTTACCTGCAGGTCATCTTTTGTCTGATACTCTGTCCCTGCTGACACTCACCTGTCTGGAGCAGTTACCTGCAGGTCATCCTTTGTCTGATACTCTGTCCCTGCTCACACTCACCTGTCTGGAGCAGTTACCTGCAGAAAGTCCTTTATCTGATACTCTGTCCCTGCTCACACTCACCTGTCTGGAGCAGTTACCTGCAGAATGTCCTTTGTCTGATACTTTGTTCCTGCTGACACTCACCTGTCTGGAGCAGTTACCTGCAGGATGTCCTTTATCTGATACTCTGTCCCTGCTCACACTCACCTGTCTGGAGCAGTTACCTGCAGAATGTCCTTTATCTGATACTCTGTCCCTGCTGACACTCGCATGTCTGGAGCAGTTACCTGCAGAATGTCCTTTATCTGATACTCTGTCCCTGATGACACCTGTCTGGAGCAGTTACTTGCAGAACGTCTTTTGTCTGATACTCTGTCTCTGCTGACACTCACCTGTCTGGAGCAGTTACCTGCAGAACGTCCTTTGTCTGATACTCTGTCCCTGCTGACACTCACCTGTCTGGAGCAGTTACCTGCAGAATGTCCTTTGTCTGATACTCTGTCCCTGCTGACACTCGCATGTCTGGAGCAGTTACCTGCAGAATGTCCTTTATCTGATACTCTGTCCCTGCTCACACTCACCTGTCTGGAGCAGTTACCTGCAGGACGTCCTTTGTCTGATACTCTGTCCCTGCTTACATTCACCTGTCTGGAGCAGTTACCTGCAGGACATCCTTTATCTAATACTCTGTCCCTGCTCACACTCACCTGTCTGGAGCAGTTACCTGCAGAATGTCCTTTATCTGATACTCTGTCCCTGCTGACACCCGCCTGTCTGGAGCAGTTACCTGCAGGTCATCCTTTGTGTGATACTCTGTCCCTGCTTACACTCACCTGTCTGGAGCAGTTACCTGCAGAACGTCCTTTGTTTGATACTCTGTCCCTGCTCACACTCACCTATCTGGAGCAGTTACCTGCAGAACGTCCTTTATGTGATACTCTGTCCCTGCTCACACTCACCTATCTGGAGCAGTTACCTGCAGAACGTCCTTTGTTTGATACTCTGTCCCTGCTCACACGCACCTGTCTGGAGCAGTTACCTGCAGAATGTCCTTTATCTGATACTCTGTCCCTGCTCACACTCACCTGTCTGGAGCAGTTACCTGCAGAACGTCTTTTATGTGATTCTCTGTCCCTGCTCACACTCACCTGTCTGGAGCAGTTACCTGCAGGACGTACTTTATCTGATACTCTGTCTCTGCTCACACTCACCTGTCTGGAGCAGTTACCTGCAGAAAGTCCTTTATCTGATACTCAGTCCCTGCTGACACTCGCCTGTTTGGAGCAGTTACCTGTGTTGAGGAGGACCTTTACATCAAATACTTAATTAACCTTTTGACAAGGGATTGTGGGAAATATATCGATTTGCCTTACATAATTCAGGTTTCAGATCATATACATGACACAGATATAAAGATGGCCACCATTTCCTGTTATCCACACCTTGCTTGGAATGCAAGGAATGTCCAGATGAAAGAAGACCCCTGGTCAAGCTAGAAGACATCACAGACCAAACCATCAGCATGGATGCACCAGATGACGTCCCTCCCATCGTCATGGTTTCATCCACTGGAGTCAGACCTGCCCATCAACAGCAACACGGATCTCCCCATTCGCTAGCCCATGAACTGTCCCACTAAATGTGCATATCTGAACTTGTGTACGCCCCTAGCCTATATCAAGAGGATGCATGAATCTCCTCAGTCTGTTTGGTGCCATTTTCTACTGTGACCAAGAAGAGACTTCATATCCGACTGTGTCTGGTGTGAATTCTTTTATGCATGCACTTGGCCCATATCAATTCGGCCAGGCAGTAGGCAACTAGTGATCTCTGGTTAAGAGTTCACCTTAACACCTGCAGAATGTCCTTTATCTGATACTCTGTCCCTGATGACACCTGTCTGGAGCAGTTACCTGCAGAACGTCCTTTGTCTGATACTCTGTCCCTGCTGACACTCACCTGTCTGGAGCAGTTACCTGCAGAACGTCCTTTGTTTGATACTCTGTCCCTGCTCACACTCACCTATCTGGAGCAGTTACCTGCAGAACGTCCTTTATCTGATACTCTGTCCCTGCTCACACTCACCTGTCTGGAGCAGTTACCTGCAGAATGTCCTTTATCTGATACTCTGTCCCTCCTGACACTCGCCTGTCTGGAGCAGTTACCTGCAGAACGTCCTTTATCTGATACTCTGTCCCTGCTGACACTCGCCTGTCTGGAGTAGATACCTGCAGAATGCCCTTTATCTGATACTCTGTCCCTGCTGACACTCGCCTGTCTGGAGTAGTTACCTGCAGAATGTCCTTTATCTGATACTCTGTCCCTGCTGACACTCGCTTGTCTGGAGTAGTTACCTGCAGAACGTCCTTTATCTGATACTCTGTCCCTGCTGACACTCGCCTGTCTGGAGCAGCTACCTGCAGAATGTCCTTTATCTGATACTCTGTCCCTGCTGACACTCACCTGTCTGGAGCAGTTACCTGCAGGACGTCCTTTATCTGATACTCTGTCCCTGCTCACACTCACCTGTCTGGAGCAGTTACCTGCAGAATGTCCTTTATCTGATACTCTGTCCTTGATGACACCTGTCTGGAGCAGTTACTTGCAGAACGTCTTTTGTCTGATACTCTGTTCCTGCTGACACTCACCTGTCTGGAGCAGTTACCTGCAGGATGTCCTTTATCTGATATTCTGTCCCTGCTTACATTCACCTGTCTGGAGCAGTTACCTGCAGGACATCCTTTATCTGATACTCTGTCCCAGCTATCACTCACCTGTCTGGAGCAGTTACCTGCAGGATGTCCTTTATCTGATACACTGTCCCTGCTCACACTCACCTGTCTGGAGCAGTTACCTGCAGGACATCCTTTATCTGATACTCTGTCCCAGCTATCACTCACCTGTCTGGAGCAGTTACCTGCAGGATGTCCTTTATCTGATATTCTGTCCCTGCTTACATTCACCTGTCTGGAGCAGTTACCTGCAGGACATCCTTTATCTGATACTCTGTCCCAGCTATCACTCACCTGTCTGGAGCAGTTACCTGCAGAACGTCCTTTATCTGATACTCTGTCCCTGCTTACACTCACCTGTCTGGAGCAGTTACCTGCAGAACGTCCTTTATCTGATACTCTGTCCCTGCTGACACTCACCTGTCTGGAGCACTTACCTGCAGGACGTCCTTTGTCTGATACTCTGTCCCTGATGACACCTGTCTGCAGCAGTTACCTGCAGGATGTCCTTTATCTGATACTCTGTCCCTGCTCACGCTCACCTGTCTGGAGCAGTTACCTGCAGGACGTCCTTTGTCTAATACTCTGTCCCTGCTGACACTCGCCTGTCTGGAGCAGTTACCTGCAGAATGTCCTTTATCTGACACTCTGTCCCTGCTGACACTCGCCTGTCTGGAGTAGTTACTTGCAGGACATCCTTTGTCTGATACTCTGTCCCTGCTTACACTCACCTGTCTGGAGCAGTTTCCTGCAGGATGTCCTTTATCTGATACTCTGTCCCTGCTTACATTCACCTGTCTGGAGCAGTTACCTGCAGGACATCCTTTATCTAATACTCTGTCCCTGCTTACACTCACCTGTCTGGAGCAGTTACCTGCAGGACATCCTTTATCTAATACTCTGTCCCTGCTGACACTCGCCTGTCTGGAGCAGTTACCTGCAGAACGTCTTTTGTCTGATACTCTGTCTCTGCTTACACTCACCTGTGTGGAGCAGTTACCTACAGAACGTCCTTTATCTGATTCTCTGTCCCTGCTGACACCTGTCTGGAGCAGTTACCTGCAGGTCATCTTTTGTCTGATACTCTGTCCCTGCTGACACTCGCCTGTCTGGAGCAGCTACCTGCAGAACGTCTTTTGTCTGATACTCTGTCTCTGCTTACACTCACCTGTGTGGAGCAGTTACCTACAGAACGTCCTTTATCTGATTCTCTGTCCCTGCTGACACCTGTCTGGAGCAGTTATCTGCAGGTCATCTTTTGTCTGATACTCTGTCCCTGCTGACACTCACCTGTCTGGAGCAGTTACCTGCAGGTCATCCTTTGTCTGATACTCTGTCCCTGCTCACACTCACCTGTCTGGAGCAGTTACCTGCAGAAAGTCCTTTATCTGATACTCTGTCCCTGCTCACACTCACCTGTCTGGAGCAGTTACCTGCAGAATGTCCTTTGTCTGATACTTTGTTCCTGCTGACACTCACCTGTCTGGAGCAGTTACCTGCAGGATGTCCTTTATCTGATACTCTGTCCCTGCTCACACTCACCTATCTGGAGCAGTTACCTGCAGAATGTCCTTTATCTGATACTCTGTCCCTGCTGACACTCGCATGTCTGGAGCAGTTACCTGCAGAATGTCCTTTATCTGATACTCTGTCCCTGATGACACCTGTCTGGAGCAGTTACTTGCAGAACGTCTTTTGTCTGATACTCTGTCTCTGCTGACACTCACCTGTCTGGAGCAGTTACCTGCAGAACGTCCTTTGTCTGATACTCTGTCCCTGCTGACACTCACCTGTCTGGAGCAGTTACCTGCAGAATGTCCTTTGTCTGATACTCTGTCCCTGCTGACACTCGCATGTCTGGAGCAGTTACCTGCAGAATGTCCTTTATCTGATACTCTGTCCCTGCTCACACTCACCTGTCTGGAGAAGTTACCTGCAGGTCATCCTTTGTCTGATACTCTGTCCCTGCTCACACTCACCTGTCTGGAGCAGTTACCTGCAGAAAGTCCTTTATCTGATACTCTGTCCCTGCTCACACTCACCTGTCTGGAGCAGTTACCTGCAGAATGTCCTTTGTCTGATACTTTGTTCCTGCTGACACTCACCTGTCTGGAGCAGTTACCTGCAGGATGTCCTTTATCTGATACTCTGTCCCTGATGACACCTGTCTGGAGCAGTTACTTGCAGAACGTCTTTTGTCTGATACTCTGTTCCTGCTGACACTCACCTGTCTGGAGCAGTTACCTGCAGGATGTCCTTTATCTGATATTCTGTCCCTGCTTACATTCACCTGTCTGGAGCAGTTACCTGCAGGACATCCTTTATCTGATACTCTGTCCCAGCTATCACTCACCTGTCTGGAGCAGTTACCTGCAGGATGTCCTTTATCTGATACACTGTCCCTGCTCACACTCACCTGTCTGGAGCAGTTACCTGCAGAACGTCCTTTATCTGATACTCTGTCCCTGCTTACACTCACCTGTCTGGAGCAGTTACCTGCAGAATGTCCTTTGTCTGATACTCTGTCCCTGATGACACCTGTCTGCAGCAGTTACCTGCAGGATGTCCTTTATCTGATACTCTGTCCCTGCTCACGCTCACCTGTCTGGAGCAGTTACCTGCAGGACGTCCTTTGTCTAATACTCTGTCCCTGCTGACACTCGCCTGTCTGGAGCAGTTACCTGCAGAATGTCCTTTATCTGACACTCTGTCCCTGCTGACACTCGCCTGTCTGGAGTAGTTACTTGCAGGACATCCTTTGTCTGATACTCTGTCCCTGCTTACACTCACCTGTCTGGAGCAGTTACCTGCAGGATGTCCTTTATCTGATACTCTGTCCCTGCTTACATTCACCTGTCTGGAGCAGTTACCTGCAGGACATCCTTTATCTAATACTCTGTCCCTGCTTACACTCACCTGTCTGGAGCAGTTACCTGCAGAACGTCTTTTGTCTGATACTCTGTTTCTGCTCACACTCACCTGTGTGGAGCAGTTACCTACAGAACGTCCTTTATCTGATTCTCTGTCCCTGCTGACACCTGTCTGGAGCAGTTACCTGCAGGTCATCTTTTGTCTGATACTCTGTCCCTGCTGACACTCACCTGTCTGGAGCAGTTACCTGCAGGTCATCCTTTGTCTGATACTCTGTCCCTGCTCACACTCACCTGTCTGGAGCAGTTACCTGCAGAAAGTCCTTTATCTGATACTCTGTCCCTGCTCACACTCACCTGTCTGGAGCAGTTACCTGCAGAATGTCCTTTGTCTGATACTTTGTTCCTGCTGACACTCACCTGTCTGGAGCAGTTACCTGCAGGATGTCCTTTATCTGATACTCTGTCCCTGCTCACACTCACCTGTCTGAAGCAGTTACCTGCAGAATGTCCTTTATCTGATACTCTGTCCCTGATGACACCTGTCTGGAGCAGTTACTTGCAGAACGTCTTTTGTCTGATACTCTGTCCCTGCTCACACTCACCTGTCTGGAGCAGTTACCTGCAGAACGTCCTTTGTCTGATACTCTGTCCCTGCTGACACTCACCTGTCTGGAGCAGTTACCTGCAGAATGTCCTTTGTCTGATACTCTGTCCCTGCTGACACTCGCATGTCTGGAGCAGTTACCTGCAGAATGTCCTTTATCTGATACTCTGTCCCTGCTCACACTCACCTGTCTGGAGCAGTTACCTGCAGAATGTCCTTTGTCTGATACTTTGTTCCTGCTGACACTCACCTGTCTGGAGCAGTTACCTGCAGGATGTCCTTTATCTGATACTCTGTCCCTGCTCACACTCACCTGTCTGGAGCAGTTACCTGCAGAATGTCCTTTATCTGATACTCTGTCCCTGCTGACACTCGCATGTCTGGAGCAGTTACCTGCAGAATGTCCTTTATCTGATACTCTGTCCCTGATGACACCTGTCTGGAGCAGTTACTTGCAGAACGTCTTTTGTCTGATACTCTGTCTCTGCTGACACTCACCTGTCTGGAGCAGTTACCTGCAGAACGTCCTTTGTCTGATACTCTGTCCCTGCTGACACTCACCTGTCTGGAGCAGTTACCTGCAGAATGTCCTTTGTCTGATACTCTGTCCCTGCTGACACTCGCATGTCTGGAGCAGTTACCTACAGAATGTCCTTTATCTGATACTCTGTCCCTGCTCACACTCACCTGTCTGGAGCAGTTACCTGCAGGACGTCCTTTGTCTGATACTCTGTCCCTGCTTACATTCACCTGTCTGGAGCAGTTACCTGCAGGACATCCTTTATCTAATACTCTGTCCCTGCTCACACTCACCTGTCTGGAGCAGTTACCTGCAGAATGTCCTTTATCTGATACTCTGTCCCTGCTGACACCTGCCTGTCTGGAGCAGTTACCTGCAGGTCATCCTTTGTGTGATACTCTGTCCCTGCTTACACTCACCTGTCTGGAGCAGTTACCTGCAGAACGTCCTTTGTTTGATACTCTGTCCCTGCTCACACTCACCTATCTGGTGCAGTTACCTGCAGAACGTCCTTTATGTGATACTCTGTCCCTGCTCACACTCGCTTGTCTGGAGCAGTTACCTGCAGAACGTCCTTTGTTTGATACTCTGTCCCTGCTCACACGCACCTGTCTGGAGCAGTTACCTGCAGAATGTCCTTTATCTGATACTCTGTCCCTGCTCACACTCACCTGTCTGGAGCAGTTACCTGCAGAACGTCTTTTATGTGATTCTCTGTCCCTGCTCACACTCACCTGTCTGGAGCAGTTACCTGCAGGACGTACTTTATCTGATACTCTGTCTCTGCTCACACTCACCTGTCTGGAGCAGTTACCTGCAGAAAGTCCTTTATCTGATACTCAGTCCCTGCTGACACTCGCCTGTTTGGAGCAGTTACCTGTGTTGAGGAGGACCTTTACATCAAATACTTAATTAACCTTTTGACAAGGGATTGTGGGAAATATATCGATTTGCCTTACATAATTCAGGTTTCAGATCATATACATGACACAGATATAAAGATGGCCACCATTTCCTGTTATCCACACCTTGCTTGGAATGCAAGGAATGTCCAGATGAAAGAAGACCCCTGGTCAAGCTAGAAGACATCACAGACCAAACCATCAGCATGGATGCACCAGATGACGTCCCTCCCATCGTCATGGTTTCATCCACTGGAGTCAGACCTGCCCATCAACAGCAACACGGATCTCCCCATTCGCTAGCCCATGAACTGTCCCACTAAATGTGCATATCTGAACTTGTGTACGCCCCTAGCCTATATCAAGAGGATGCATGAGTCTCCTCAGTCTGTTTGGTGCCATTTTCTACTGTGACCAAGAAGAGACTTCATATCCGACTGTGTCTGGTGTGAATTCTTTTATGCATGCACTTGGCCCATATCAATTCGGCCAGGCAGTAGGCAACTAGTGATCTCTGGTTAAGAGTTCACCTTAACACCTGCAGAATGTCCTTTATCTGATACTCTGTCCCTGATGACACCTGTCTGGAGCAGTTACCTGCAGAACGTCCTTTGTCTGATACTCTGTCCCTGCTGACACTCACCTATCTGGAGCAGTTACCTGCAGAACGTCCTTTGTTTGATACTCTGTCCCTGCTCACACTCACCTATCTGGAGCAGTTACCTGCAGAACGTCCTTTATCTGATACTCTGTCCCTGCTCACACTCACCTGTCTGGAGCAGTTACCTGCAGAATGTCCTTTATCTGATACTCTGTCCCTCCTGACACTCGCTTGTCTGGAGCAGTTACCTGCAGAACGTCCTTTATCTGATACTCTGTCCCTGCTGACACTCGCCTGTCTGGAGTAGTTACCTGCAGAATGTCCTTTATCTGATACTCTGTCCCTGCTGACACTCGCCTGTCTGGAGTAGTTACCTGCAGAATGTCCTTTATCTGATACTCTGTCCCTGCTGACACTCGCTTGTCTGGAGTAGTTACCTGCAGAACGTCCTTTATCTGCTACTCTGTCCCTGCTGACACTCGCCTGTCTGGAGCAGTTACCTGCAGAATGTCCTTTATCTGATACTCTGTCCCTGCTGACACTCACCTGTCTGGAGCAGTTACCTGCAGGACGTCCTTTATCTGATACTCTGTCCCTGCTCACACTCACCTGTCTGGAGCAGTTACCTGCAGAATGTCCTTTATCTGATACTCTGTCCTTGATGACACCTGTCTGGAGCAGTTACTTGCAGAACGTCTTTTGTCTGATACTCTGTTCCTGCTGACACTCACCTGTCTGGAGCAGTTACCTGCAGGATGTCCTTTATCTGATATTCTGTCCCTGCTTACATTCACCTGTCTGGAGCAGTTACCTGCAGGACATCCTTTATCTGATACTCTGTCCCAGCTATCACTCACCTGTCTGGAGCAGTTACCTGCAGGATGTCCTTTATCTGATACACTGTCCCTGCTCACACTCACCTGTCTGGAGCAGTTACCTGCAGAACGTCCTTTATCTGATACTCTGTCCCTGCTTACACTCACCTGTCTGGAGCAGTTACCTGCAGAACGTCCTTTATCTGATACTCTGTCCCTGCTGACACTCACCTGTCTGGAGCACTTACCTGCAGGACGTCCTTTGTCTGATACTCTGTCCCTGATGACACCTGTCTGCAGCAGTTATCTGCAGGATGTCCTTTATCTGATACTCTGTCCCTGCTCACGCTCACCTGTCTGGAGCAGTTACCTGCAGGACGTCCTTTGTCTAATACTCTGTCCCTGCTGACACTCGCCTGTCTGGAGCAGTTACCTGCAGAATGTCCTTTATCTGACACTCTGTCCCTGCTGACACTCGCCTGTCTGGAGTAGTTACTTGCAGGACATCCTTTGTCTGATACTCTGTCCCTGCTTACACTCACCTGTCTGGAGCAGTTACCTGCAGGACATCCTTTATCTAATACTCTGTCCCTGCTTACACTCACCTGTCTGGAGCAGTTACCTGCAGGACATCCTTTATCTAATACTCTGTCCCTGCTGACACTCGCCGGTCTGGAGCAGTTACCTGCAGAACGTCTTTTGTCTGATACTCTGTCTCTGCTTACACTCACCTGTGTGGAGCAGTTACCTACAGAACGTCCTTTATCTGATTCTCTGTCTCTGCTGACACCTGTCTGGAGCAGTTACCTGCAGGTCATCTTTTGTCTGATACTCTGTCCCTGCTGACACTCACCTGTCTGGAGCAGTTACCTGCAGGTCATCCTTTGTCTGATACTCTGTCCCTGCTCACACTCACCTGTCTGGAGCAGTTACCTGCAGAAAGTCCTTTATCTGATACTCTGTCCCTGCTCACACTCACCTGTCTGGAGCAGTTACCTGCAGAATCTCCTTTGTCTGATACTTTGTTCCTGCTGACACTCACCTGTCTGGAGCAGTTACCTGCAGGATGTCCTTTATCTGATACTCTGTCCCTGCTCACACTCACCTGTCTGGAGCAGTTACCTGCAGAATGTCCTTTATCTGATACTCTGTCCCTGCTGACACTCGCATGTCTGGAGCAGTTACCTGCAGAATGTCCTTTATCTGATACTCTGTCCCTGATGACACTCGCCTGTTTGGAGCAGTTACCTGTGTTGAGGAGGACCTTTACATCAAATACTTAATTAACCTTTTGACAAGGGATTGTGGGAAATATATCGATTTGCCTTACATAATTCAGGTTTCAGATCATATACATGACACAGATATAAAGATGGCCACCATTTCCTGTTATCCACACCTTGCTTGGAATGCAAGGAATGTCCAGATGAAAGAAGACCCCTGGTCAAGCTAGAAGACATCACAGACCAAACCATCAGCATGGATGCACCAGATGACGTCCCTCCCATCGTCATGGTTTCATCCACTGGAGTCAGACCTGCCCATCAACAGCAACACGGATCTCCCCATTCGCTAGCCCATGAACTGTCCCACTAAATGTGCATATCTGAACTTGTGTACGCCCCTAGCCTATATCAAGAGGATGCATGAGTCTCCTCAGTCTGTTTGGTGCCATTTTCAACTGTGACCAAGAAGAGACTTCATATCCGACTGTGTCTGGTGTGAATTCTTTTATGCATGCACTTGGCCCATATCAATTCGGCCAGGCAGTAGGCAACTAGTGATCTCTGGTTAAGAGTTCACCTTAACACCTGCAGAATGTCCTTTATCTGATACTCTGTCCCTGATGACACCTGTCTGGAGCAGTTACCTGCAGAACGTCCTTTGTCTGATACTCTGTCCCTGCTGACACTCACCTGTCTGGAGCAGTTACCTGCAGAACGTCCTTTGTTTGATACTCTGTCCCTGCTCACACTCACCTGTCTGGAGCAGTTACCTGCAGAACGTCCTTTATCTGATACTCTGTCCCTGCTCACACTCACCTGTCTGGAGCAGTTACCTGCAGAATGTCCTTTATCTGATACTCTGTCCCTCCTGACACTCGCCTGTCTGGAGCAGTTACCTGCAGAACGTCCTTTATCTGATACTCTGTCCCTGCTGACACTCGCCTGTCTGGAGTAGTTACCTGCAGAATGTCCTTTATCTGATACTCTGTCCCTGCTGACACTCGCCTGTCTGGAGTAGTTACCTGCAGAATGTCCTTTATCTGATACTCTGTCCCTGCTGACACTCGCCTGTCTGGAGTAGTTACCTGCAGAATGTCCTTTATCTGATACTCTGTCCCTGCTGACACTCGCCTGTCTGGAGTAGTTACCTGCAGAATGTCCTTTATCTGATACTTTGTCCCTGCTGACACTCACCTGTCTGGAGTAGTTACCTGCAGAACGTCCTTTATCTGATACTCTGTCCCTGCTGACACTCGCCTGTCTGGAGCAGTTACCTGCAGAATGTCCTTTATCTGATACTCTGTCCCTGCTGACACTCACCTGTCTGGAGCAGTTACCTGCAGAACGTCCTTTATCTGATGCTCTGTCCCTGCTCACACTCACCTGTCTGGAGCAGTTACCTGCAGAATGTCCTTTATCTGATACTCTGTCCCTGCTGACACCCGCCTGTCTGGAGCAGTTACCTGCAGGACATCCTTTGTCTGATACCCTGTCCCTGCTCACACTCACCTGTCTGGAGCAGTTACCTGCAGGTCATCCTTTGTCTGATACTCTGTCCCTGCTTACACTCACCTATCTGGAGCAGTTACCTGCAGAACGTCCTTTATGTGATACTCTGTCCCTGCTCACACTCACCTGTCTGGAGCAGTTACCTGCAGAACGTCCTTTGTTTCATACTCTGTCCCTGCTCACACTCACCTGTCTGGAGCAGTTACCTGCAGAACGTCCTTTATGTGATACTCTGTCCCTGCTCACACTCACCTATCTGGAGCAGTTACCTGCATAACGTCCTTTGTCTGATACTCTGTCCCTGCTCACACTCAACTGTCTGGTGCAGTTACCTGCAGGACGTACTTTATCTGTTACTCTGTCTCTGCTCACACTCACCTGTCTGGAGCAGTTACCTGCAGAAAGTCCTTTATCTGATACTCAGTCCCTGCTGACACTCGCCTGTTTGGAGCAGTTACCTGTGTTGAGGAGGACCTTTACATCAAATACTTAATTAACCTTTTGACAAGGGATTGTGGGAAATATATCGATTTGCCTTACATAATTCAGGTTTCAGATCATATACATGACACAGATATAAATATGGCCACCATTTCCTGTTATCCACACCTTGCTTGGAATGCAAGGAATGTCCAGATGAAAGAAGACCCCTGGTCAAGCTAGAAGACATCACAGACCAAACCATCAGCATGGATGCACCAGATGACGTCCCTCCCATCGTCATGGTTTCATCCACTGGAGTCAGACCTGCCCATCAACAGCAACACGGATCTCCCCATTCGCTAGCCCATGAACTGTCCCACTAAATGTGCATATCTGAACTTGTGTACGCCCCTAGCCTATATCAAGAGGATGCATGAGTCTCCTCAGTCTGTTTGGTGCCATTTTCAACTGTGACCAAGAAGAGACTTCATATCCGACTGTGTCTGGTGTGAATTCTTTTATGCATGCACTTGGCCCATATCAATTCGGCCAGGCAGTAGGCAACTAGTGATCTCTGGTTAAGAGTTCACCTTAACACCTGCAGAATGTCCTTTATCTGATACTCTGTCCCTGATGACACCTGTCTGGAGCAGTTACCTGCAGAACGTCCTTTGTCTGATACTCTGTCCCTGCTGACACTCACCTGTCTGGAGCAGTTACCTGCAGAACGTCCTTTGTTTGATACTCTGTCCCTGCTCACACTCACCTGTCTGGAGCAGTTACCTGCAGAACGTCCTTTATCTGATACTCTGTCCCTGCTCACACTCACCTGTCTGGAGCAGTTACCTGCAGAATGTCCTTTATCTGATACTCTGTCCCTCCTGACACTCGCCTGTCTGGAGCAGTTACCTGCAGAACGTCCTTTATCTGATACTCTGTCCCTGCTGACACTCGCCTGTCTGGAGTAGTTACCTGCAGAATGTCCTTTATCTGATACTCTGTCCCTGCTGACACTCGCCTGTCTGGAGTAGTTACCTGCAGAATGTCCTTTATCTGATACTCTGTCCCTGCTGACACTCGCCTGTCTGGAGTAGTTACCTGCAGAATGTCCTTTATCTGATACTCTGTCCCTGCTGACACTCGCCTGTCTGGAGTAGTTACCTGCAGAATGTCCTTTATCTGATACTCTGTCCCTGCTGACACTCACCTGTCTGGAGTAGTTACCTGCAGAACGTCCTTTATCTGATACTCTGTCCCTGCTGACACTCACCTGTCTGGAGCAGTTACCTGCAGAACGTCCTTTATCTGATGCTCTGTCCCTGCTCACACTCACCTGTCTGGAGCAGTTACCTGCAGAATGTCCTTTATCTGATACTCTGTCCCTGCTGACACCCGCCTGTCTGGAGCAGTTACCTGCAGGACATCCTTTGTCTGATACCCTGTCCCTGCTCACACTCACCTGTCTGGAGCAGTTACCTGCAGGTCATCCTTTGTCTGATACTCTGTCCCTGCTTACACTCACCTATCTGGAGCAGTTACCTGCAGAACGTCCTTTATGTGATACTCTGTCCCTGCTCACACTCACCTGTCTGGAGCAGTTACCTGCAGAACGTCCTTTGTTTCATACTCTGTCCCTCCTCACACTCACCTGTCTGGAGCAGTTACCTGCAGAACGTCCTTTATGTGATACTCTGTCCCTGCTCACACTCACCTATCTGGAGCAGTTACCTGCAGAACGTCCTTTGTCTGATACTCTGTCCCTGCTCACACTCACCTGTCTGGTGCAGTTACCTGCAGGACGTACTTTATCTGATACTCTGTCTCTGCTCACACTCACCTGTCTGGAGCAGTTACCTGCAGAACGTCCTTTATCTGATACTCAGTCCCTGCTGACACTCGCCTGTTTGGAGCAGTTACCTGTGTTGAGGAGGACCTTTACATCAAATACTTAATTAACCTTTTGACAAGGGATTGTGGGAAATATATCGATTTGCCTTACATAATTCAGGTTTCAGATCATATACATGACACAGATATAAAGATGGCCACCATTTCCTGTTATCCACACCTTGCTTGGAATGCAAGGAATGTCCAGATGAAAGAAGACCCCTGGTCAAGCTAGAAGACATCACAGACCAAACCATCAGCATGGATGCACCAGATGACGTCCCTCCCATCGTCATGGTTTCATCCACTGGAGTCAGACCTGCCCATCAACAGCAACACGGATCTCCCCATTCGCTAGCCCATGAACTGTCCCACTAAATGTGCATATCTGAACTTGTGTACGCCCCTAGCCTATATCAAGAGGATGCATGAGTCTCCTCAGTCTGGTGCCATTTTCTACTGTGACCAAGAAGAGACTTCATATCCGACTGTGTCTGGTGTGAATTCTTTTATGCATGCACTTGGCCCATATCAATTCGGCCAGGCAGTAGGCAACTAGTGATCTCTGGTTAAGAGTTCACCTTAACACCTGCAGAATGTCCTTTATCTGATACTCTGTCCCTGATGACACCTGTCTGGAGCAGTTACCTGCAGAACGTCCTTTGTCTGATACTCTGTCCCTGCTGACACTCACCTATCTGGAGCAGTTACCTGCAGAACGTCCTTTGTTTGATACTCTGTCCCTGCTCACACTCACCTATCTGGAGCAGTTACCTGCAGAACGTCCTTTATCTGATACTCTGTCCCTGCTGACACTCACCTGTCTGGAGCAGTTACCTGCAGAATGTCCTTTATCTGATACTCTGTCCCTGCTGACACTCACCTGTCTGGAGCAGTTACCTGCAGAACGTCCTTTATCTGATGCTCTGTCCCTGCTCACACTCACCTGTCTGGAGCAGTTACCTGCAGAATGTCCTTTATCTGATACTCTGTCCCTGCTGACACCCGCCTGTCTGGAGCAGTTACCTGCAGGACATCCTTTGTCTGATACCCTGTCCCTGCTCACACTCACCTGTCTGGAGCAGCTACCTGCAGAACGTCCTTTATCTGATGCTCTGTCCCTGCTCACACTCACCTGTCTGGAGCAGTTACCTGCAGAATGTCCTTTATCTGATACTCTGTCCCTGCTGACACCCGCCTGTCTGGAACAGTTACCTGCAGGTCATCCTTTGTCTGATACTCTGTCCCTGCTTACACTCACCTATCTGGAGCAGTTACCTGCAGAACGTCCTTTATGTGATACTCTGTCCCTGCTCACACTCACCTGTCTGGAGCAGTTACCTGCAGAACGTCCTTTGTTTGATACTCTGTCCCTGCTCACACTCACCTGTCTGGAGCAGTTACCTGCAGAACGTCCTTTATGTGATACTCTGTCCCTGCTCACACTCACCTATCTGGAGCAGTTACCTGCAGAACGTCCTTTGTCTGATACTCTGTCCCTGCTCACACTCACCTGTCTGGAGCAGTTACCTGCAGAACGTCCTTTGTTTGATACTCTGTCCCTGCTCACACTCACCTGTCTGGAGCAGTTACCTGCAGAACGTCCTTTGTTTGATACTCTGTCCCTGCTCACACTCACCTGTCTGGAGCAGTTACCTGCAGGACGTACTTTATCTGATACTCTGTCTCTGCTCACACTCACCTGTCTGGAGCAGTTACCTGCAGAATGTCCTTTATCTGATACTCAGTCCCTGCTGACACTCGCCTGTTTGGAGCAGTTACCTGTGTTGAGGAGGACCTTTACATCAAATACTTAATTAACCTTTTGACATGGGATTGTGGGAAATATATCGATTTGCCTTACATAATTCAGGTTTCAGATCATATACATGACACAGATATAAAGATGGCCACCATTTCCTGTTATCCACACCTTGCTTGGAATGCAAGGAATGTCCAGATGAAAGAAGACCCCTAGTCAAGCTAGAAGACATCACAGACCAAACCATCAGCATGGATGCACCAGATGACGTCCCTCCCATCGTCATGGTTTCATCCACTGGAGTCAGACCTGCCCATCAACAGCAACACGGATCTCCCCATTCGCTAGCCCATGAACTGTCCCACTAAATGTGCATATCTGAACTTGTGTACGCCCCTAGCCTATATCAAGAGGATGCATGAGTCTCCTCAGTCTGTTTGGTGCCATTTTCTACTGTGACCAAGAAGAGACTTCATATCCGACTGTGTCTGGTGTGAATTCTTTTATGCATGCACTTGGCCCATATCAATTCGGCCAGGCAGTAGGCAACTAGTGATCTCTGGTTAAGAGTTCACCTTAACACCTGCAGAATGTCCTTTATCTGATACTCTGTCCCTGATGACACCTGTCTGGAGCAGTTACCTGCAGAACGTCCTTTGTCTGATACTCTGTCCCTGCTGACACTCACCTATCTGGAGCAGTTACCTGCAGAACGTCCTTTGTTTGATACTCTGTCCCTGCTCACACTCACCTATCTGGAGCAGTTACCTGCAGAACGTCCTTTATCTGATACTCTGTCCCTGCTCACACTCACCTGTCTGGAGCAGTTACCTGCAGAACGTCCTTTATCTGATACTCTGTCCCTGCTCACACTCACCTATCTGGAGCAGTTACCTGCAGAACGTCCTTTATCTGATACTCTGTCCCTGCTCACATTCACCTGTCTGGAGCAGTTACCTGCAGAACGTCCTTTATCTGATACTCTGTCCCTGCTGACACTCGCCTGTCTGGAGTAGTTACCTGCAGAATGTCCTTTATCTGATACTCTGTCCCTGCCGACACTCGCCTGTCTGGAGTAGTTACCTGCAGAACGTCCTTTATCTGATACTCTGTCCCTGCTGACACTCGCCTGTCTGGAGTAGTTACCTGCAGAATGTCCTTTATCTGATACTCTGCCCCTGCTGACACTCGCCTGTCTGGAGCAGTTACCTGCAGAATGTCCTTTATCTGATACTCTGTCCCTGCTGACACTCGCCTGTCTGGAGCAGTTACCTGCAGAACGTCCTTTATCTGATACTCTGTCCCTGCTGACACTCGCCTGTCTGGAGTAGTTACCTGCAGAATGTCCTTTATCTGATACTCTGTCCCTGCCGACACTCGCCTGTCTGGAGTAGTTACCTGCAGAACGTCCTTTATCTGATACTCTGTCCCTGCTGACACTCGCCTGTCTGGAGTAGTTACCTGCAGAACGTCCTTTATCTGATACTCTGTCCCTGCTGACACTCGCCTGTCTGGAGCAGTTACCTGCAGAATGTCCTTTATCTGATACTCTGTCCCTGCTAACACTCACCTGTCTTGAGCAGTTACCTGCAGGACGTCCTTTATCTGATACTCTGTCCCTGCTCACATTCACCTGTCTGGAGCAGTTACCTGCAGAATGTCCTTTATCTGATACTCTGTCCCTGATGACACCTGTCTGGAGCAGTTACTTGCAGAATGTCTTTTATCTGATACTCTGTCCCTGCTGATACTCACCTGTCTGGAGCAGTTACCTGCAGGATGTCCTTTATCTGATATTCTGTCCCTGCTTACATTCACCTGTCTGGAGCAGTTACCTGCAGGACATCCTTTATCTGATACTCTGTCCCAGCTATCACTCACCTGTCTGGAGCAGTTACCAGCAGGAAGTCCTTTGTCTGATACTCTGTCCTTGCTCACACTCACCTGTCTGGAGCAGTTACCTGCAGGATGTCCTTTATCTGATACACTGTCCCTGCTCACACTCACCTGTCTGGAGCAGTTACCTGCAGAACGTCCTTTATCTGATACTCTGTCCCTGCTGACACTCGCCTGTCTGGAGCAGTTACCTGCAGAATGTCCTTTATCTGATACTCTGCCCCTGCTGACACTCGCCTGTCTGGAGTAGTTACCTGCAGAACGTCCTTTATTTGATACTCTGTCCCTGCTGACACTCGCCTGTCTGGAGCAGTTACCTGCAGAATGTCCTTTATCTGATACTCTGTCCCTGCTAACACTCACCTGTCTGGAGCAGTTACCTGCAGGACGTCCTTTATCTGATACTCTGTCCCTGCTCACATTCACCTGTCTGGAGCAGTTACCTGCAGAATGTCCTTTATCTGATACTCTGTCCCTGCTCACATTCACCTGTCTGGAGCAGTTACCCGCAGGATGTCCTTTATCTGATACTCTGTCCCTGCTTACACTCACCTGTCTGCAGCAGTTACCTGCAGGATGTCCTTTATCTGATACTCTGTCCCTGCTTACACTCACCTGTCTGCAGCAGTTACCTGCAGAATGTCCTTTATCTGATACTCTGTCCCTGCTGACACTCACCTGTCTAGAGTAGTTACTTGCAGGACATCCTTTGTCTGATACTCTGTCCCTGCTTACACTCACCTGTCTGGAGTAGTTACCTGCAGGATGTCCTTTATCTGATACTCAGTCCCTGCTCACACTCACCTGTCTGGAGCAGTTACCTGCAGGATGTCCTTTGTCTGATACTTTGTTCCTGCTGACACTCGCCTGTCTGGAGCAGTTACCTGCAGGACGTCCTTTATCTGATACTCTGTCCCTGCTCACACTCACCTGTCTGCAGCAGTTACCTGCAGGATGTCCTTTATCTGATACTCTGTCCGTGTTCACACTCACCTGTCTGGAGCAGTTACCTGCAGGATGTCCTTTATCTGATACTCTGTCCCTGCTCACACTCACCTGTCTGCAGCAGTTACCTGCAGGATGTCCTTTATCTGATACTCTGTCCCTGCTCACACTCACCTGTCTGCAGCAGTTACCTGCAGGATGTCCTTTATCTGATACTCAGTCCCTGCTCACACTCACCTGTCTGGAGCAGTTACCTGCAGGATGTCCTTTGTCTGATACTTTGTTCCTGCTGACACTCGCCTGTCTGGAGCAGTTACCTGCAGGACGTCCTTTATCTGCTACTCTGTCCCTGCTCACACTCACCTGTCTGCAGCAGTTACCTGCAGGATGTCCTTTATCTGATACTCTGTCCCTGCTCACACTCACCTGTCTGGAGCAGTTACCTGCAGGATGTCCTTTATCTGATACACTGTCCCTGCTCACACTCACCTGTCTGGAGCAGTTACCTGCAGAACGTCCTTTATCTGATACTCTGTCCCTGCTGACACTCGCCTGTCTGGAGTAGTTACCTGCAGAATGTCCTTTATCTGATACTCTGCCCCTGCTGACACTCGCCTGTCTGGAGTAGTTACCTGCAGAACGTCCTTTATTTGATACTCTGTCCCTGCTGACACTCGCCTGTCTGGAGCAGTTACCTGCAGAATGTCCTTTATCTGATACTCTGTCCCTGCTAACACTCACCTGTCTGGAGCAGTTACCTGCAGGACGTCCTTTATCTGATACTCTGTCCCTGCTCACATTCACCTGTCTGGAGCAGTTACCTGCAGAATGTCCTTTATCTGATACTCTGTCCCTGATGACACCTGTCTGCAGCAGTTACCTGCAGGATGTCCTTTATCTGATACTCTGTCCCTGCTTACACTCACCTGTCTGCAGCAGTTACCTGCAGGATGTCCTTTATCTGATACTCTGTCCCTGCTTACACTCACCTGTCTGCAGCAGTTACCTGCAGAATGTCCTTTATCTGATACTCTGTCCCTGCTCACGCTCACCTGTCTGGAGCAGTTACCTGCAGGACGTCCTTTGTCTAATACTCTGTCCCTGCTGACACTCGCCTGTCTGGAGCAGTTACCTGCAGAATGTCCTTTATCTGATACTCTGTCCCTGCTGACACTCACCTGTCTAGAGTAGTTACTTGCAGGACATCCTTTGTCTGATACTCTGTCCCTGCTTACACTCACCTGTCTGGAGTAGTTACCTGCAGGATGTCCTTTATCTGATACTCAGTCCCTGCTCACACTCACCTGTCTGGAGCAGTTACCTGCAGGATGTCCTTTGTCTGATACTTTGTTCCTGCTGACACTCGCCTGTCTGGAGCAGTTACCTGCAGGACGTCCTTTATCTGATACTCTGTCCCTGCTCACACTCACCTGTCTGCAGCAGTTACCTGCAGGATGTCCTTTATCTGATACTCTGTCCGTGTTCACACTCACCTGTCTGGAGCAGTTACCTGCAGGATGTCCTTTATCTGATACTCTGTCCCTGCTCACACTCACCTGTCTGCAGCAGTTACCTGCAGGATGTCCTTTATCTGATACTCTGTCCCTGCTCACACTCACCTGTCTGCAGCAGTTACCTGCAGGATGTCCTTTATCTGATACTCAGTCCCTGCTCACACTCACCTGTCTGGAGCAGTTACCTGCAGGATGTCCTTTGTCTGATACTTTGTTCCTGCTGACACTCGCCTGTCTGGAGCAGTTACCTGCAGGA
Organism: Anomaloglossus baeobatrachus; assembly: GCF_048569485.1. Lineage (NCBI taxonomy): Eukaryota > Metazoa > Chordata > Amphibia > Anura > Aromobatidae > Anomaloglossus > Anomaloglossus baeobatrachus. The sequence continues at coordinate 948,724,435 of NC_134353.1, read as the reverse complement.
CGTCCTTTATCTGCTACTCTGTCCCTGCTCACACTCACCTGTCTGCAGCAGTTACCTGCAGGATGTCCTTTATCTGATACTCTGTCCCTGCTCACACTCACCTGTCTGGAGCAGTTACCTGCAGGATGTCCTTTATCTGATACTCTGTCCCTGCTCACACTCACCTATCTGCAGCAGTTACCTGCAGGATGTCCTTTATCTGATACTCTGTCCCTGCTCACACTCACCTGTCTGCAGCAGTTACCTGCAGGATGTCCTTTATCTGATACTCTGTCCCTGCTCACACTCACCTGTCTGCAGCAGTTACCTGCAGGATGTCCTTTATCTGATACTCTGACCCTGCTCACACTCACCTATCTGGAGCAGTTACCTGCAGGACGTCCTTTATCTGATACTCTGTCCCTGCTCACACTCACCTGTCTGGAGCAGTTACCTGCAGGATGTCCTTTATCTGATACTCTGTCCCTGCTCACACTCACCTGTCTGGAGCAGTTACCTGCAGGACGTCCTTTATCTGATACTCTGTCCCTGCTCACACTCACCTGTCTGGAGCAGTTACCTGCAGGACGTCCTTTATCTGATACTCTGTCCCTGCTCACACTCACCTGTCTGCAGCAGTTACCTGCAGGATGTCCTTTATCTGATACTCTGTCCCTGCTCACACTCACCTATCTGGAGCAGTTACCTGCAGGACGTCCTTTATCTGATACTCTGTCCCTGCTCACACTCACCTGTCTGGAGCAGTTACCTGCAGGATGTCCTTTATCTGATACTCTGTCCCTGCTGACACTCGCCTGTCTGGAGCAGTTACCTGCAGGACGTCCTTTATCTGATACTCTGTCCCTGCTCACACTCACCTGTCTGCAGCAGTTACCTGCAGGACGTCCTTTATCTGATACTCTGTCCCTGCTCACACTCACCTGTCTGGAGCAGTTACTTGCAGAACGTCCTTTATCTGATACTCTGTCCCTGCTGACACTCGCCTGTCTGGAGCAGTTACCTGCAGGACGTCCTTTATCTGATACTCTGTCCCTGCTCACACTCACCTGTCTGGAGCAGTTACCTGCAGGTTACAGCCCTGTTCAGACCCTGCTATAATCTATTGAATCTTTCTTATCAGGATCCCATGGGAAAACAAATAGTCTAATAATTTATATCCACAAATAGGGACTAATTTATGTTCGTTATTGATTTTTTTCTATTATAGATTTCTATTTAATTTTCAGTAGTATATTACACTACATGATGTAATATATTATATCCTTATCTGTAGTGAATATGATTGGTTGATATTTGCTTGCTAGCTGAAGGCGGTGAGACACGGGCCATTCTGAAGATGTCGGTGGTGTGAGCTTCAAAGAAATTATGGCCGGAGTCGTCGCGTGCGCAGATTGAGTTATTGGCTCAATGATAAGGCGAGACCTCATCTGTGCATGCGCTACCTCTAGGCGCCATTTTCCTTAAGTACGCAGTTGGAAAACAGCAGCGGCCCACATAGCCGCAAAACCACAGGTGGCGTCACAAACTATTTTATTTTAAAACAACTCTTATTATCATCCCCTTTATCATTTAAATGACACCACCAGGGTCAAAGAGCCGGACCCCGCCACCGCTGACATCCCCGGACTAGTCCGTCCCGCTTTCAAGGACCCGCAGCCCTGGAGTGGGGCGTGTCAGTCATGTTATGGATTAAAAATAATGTTTTATGAAACTCCATCATACCAAAATTTTAGAATTGGTTCTTGTGTTGAGATATTTATTAAAAACTTACTTTTAATGGGGTGTACTCATTTATGCTGAGCACTGCAGATACAGTCATGGTGCCGGCCACAGCACAAATTGACTGACTGCTTCTCTGCTTTTTAGCACTGGACTGGTAAAGAGATTTCTGTAAACGTTACCTATGGAAATCCCTCTAGTTCTGAGCTAATCTTTAAGGCCGAGGTCACATGGGTACTACTGCGATCCTCGCATGACACTCGGCTCTCGCTAGCAGCAGCGGGAGACGAGTGTCATGCGAGGGTCATGCGACTGTGGTCCGATCGTGCGATCAGACCACAGCTGCAGAGGAGGGGGGCGGCACGGAGGAGGGCCGACGCTACGGAGGAGAGGGAGGGATTTATCTCCCTCTCTCCTCCGTTGCCGGCTGATGCAAGAATTGCACTGCGCTCGCGTTACACCGGTGTAACGTGAGAGCAGTGCGATGTTTCTCTCGCCCCATAGACTTGCATGGGTGCGAGTGGAACAGGATCGCATTGCACCTGCAGCATGCTGCGACTGATTCCTTGGGCCGATTAGGGCTGAGAAAATAATCGCTCATGTGACCTGCCCCATAGAGTAATATTGGTCCGAGTGGAATGTGATTTTTTTTCCACGCGCACCGTTTTTCTTGCCGTGTTTCCTAGGCCTAATTATCAGCGCATCAGCGAGTAGATACCTACTAAGTAATGCAGTAATGGCTAATAAGCACTCAGCTATGAACTGGGAGAAGGTTCTCCAGGATTTCCTGAACAAAGCTCTCTACCAGTACAGGGATGAGCGCTACCTTGTTTCCCCGAAAATAAGCCACTGTCTTATATTTTTTTTTTCCCTGAAAAAAGCTCTAGGTCTTATTTTTAGGGGGTGTCTTATTCTTGAGACATGGTTGGGGGTAAGTTTACCCCCCACAAAAAGCAGACCCCCTCCATCCCAGGATCGTCATACTTACCAGCCCCGGGCGTCTGTATGGCTCCCAGATCCTCCTGTGATCTCCCAGCAGGTACGCTACATGCTTCCCCTGCGTCTAGCCAACATCAGATCTCACACACACACACACACACACACACACCACTTCTCCCTGTGATCTCCCTGCAGCTGTGCTCCCCTGTGTCTGGCTGACATCAGATCACACACACACACTTCTCCCTCCGGAGGGCGGTCCCAGCAGCTGTGCTGCACGCCGTGCTCTTCTGCCTCCTGCCGACACTCACAGATCCGATCGCTTACGTTCACACACAGTCACACATCAGACAGTATACACGCACACATCTGATCGCATACCCTCACACACACACACACCCCACTTCTCCCTGCGCCCTCCGGTGGGTGGTCCAGCAGCTGTGCTGCACGCCGTGCTCCTCTGCCGACACTCATAGATCCGATCGCATACATTCACACACACACACATACACACACACACACTATCGCACATACGCGCGCACACACTCACAACATCCGGACATACCACATGATTCCGGCCATGTGATCCTCGGCAGGTCCTGGAAGGTCACTGCACGCACAGTGCACAGTATCACCGCCGAGAAGCAAGCAATATCGCCGGATGTTGTGAGTGTGTGGATGCGATCTGTAGTGTGTGTGTGTGTATGTTCCGCCGCAGAACCTTGATGCGCTCACCTGCTCCCGGTCGGCGTCTGGTAAGTATGATCGTCGGTCTTCTTCTGTCTTCGCTCTTCTGGGGGTGTCCACTATCTATAATGAAGTGTCCTGCAGTGTCTTTAACTCTTTCACCGCTGCATGACACTTCATTATTGACCGCGGCTAGGTCTTATTTTCAGGGGATGTCTTATATAAAAGCTTCCCTGAAAACTCCTGGGAGGTCTTATTTTCGGGGGAGGTCTTATTTTTGGGGGAAACATGGTAAGCAGAGTTACAAGCAGCAAGGAGCATTGCTGAGCACATACAGTATCAGTGGAGTCACAGTGCCGGCTATGGATTATACTGAGTGCTGTGCTCCTGATGATTGCTCAGTGGGGAACTTAAAGAGGGACTTAATTGGGGAATCCCTACACCAGAGCAGTGCAAAGCATTTATGTCACGATAGTAATGAAGTGACTGGGAATCAGGACTCCTAAGCTGACCCTCAGGCTAGGGGAGCCCCTAACTGCCCTTCATCCCAGAGGTACGCCTGATGGTGGTGAGGTCTGGAGCCCCAGCATAAGCCTAACTCCTGAGAAAACCTTATCTTATACCCCCTCACCCCCACCCCGGGATGGGGCTGGGACTGGAGTGATTAATCCCCATACAAATAGACAGACAGGGAGGAACTAAAACATACACACACACATACACACACACACACAGCAGTCACTAATGGAGGTAAAGACAATATGTGCACAAGAAGGGAATAAAGAAAAGGAAGGAAATACATAACAAGGGTATCTCCACAATACAAAAAGATAGCATACAGAAGTGCTCAAGCAGCTGAATCACTATGCAACAAGATCAGAATCGCTTTCGCTATATTCGGCATCTTTTAAAGGGTGGAGGTGGCTGTGACACTAGCTGCAACTCACAGGCCAGCAGGAATTAACTCTTGCCAGATCGATCATCAGCAAGCACAAAACTGGTTGACACTCAGCTCTGATTAAGCACCAGGTGGCGTATCAAACTCTGCAGTGTGAACAGAATCTGAAGTCACCATGACACCTGGTGCGTACAGAGTAGCACACCGCATGACCGTTTATCAGAAGTCAATGCAGTATTCAGTAGGTCTCTAGTCCTAGGGATCGGCACAGCTTATACCGTGTTGTAGACACCACGTATCAGTAACTGCCAGAAGTGCTCCCCATATACAGTATTAGCACTTTCACAATGCCACCCAGGGCGCAGAGTGGTGACTGCTGCATTCCTGGGCTTGTACAGAGATTCCTGGTGGGCGGTGTAGTGCATAATGAAACTGCCCCAGACTGTGCAGCAAGGGGTTAACCCCAATGCTGTTTTTGTCCAGCCCCCTCTCCCGTCCAGGCCCTGCTCTTCCTTTTGTTTGTGAGGGGACACCGTCCTGGCCCCTCCCGATTTCCCAATCCCACCTATAGGGTGTAATTTCTACCTATATATTGGGGTCTGGGCCGGTGTCCGGCCTCTTCCCCTGGTATCCCAGGATCCGGAGCAGCTCTCCCTCCCTCCCTCCCTATTGTTAATGCTTGTTTTTTACTTGTTTTTCTTTTTGGTAACAGTTTTGTAAATGTTTGTACAGTGAAGTCACAGCAGCATGTGTCAACAGCATTCTGGTGAGAGAGCGGAAGTCCTTGGTCCTGTGGTAGAGTGTCCCTTCTCACCTGGAGTCAAGTTATGTTTTACAAGTTCTAAAGAGTTTGGAAAAAGTTTATAAAATATGTTTTACAAGTTTTAATGAGTTTGGAAAAGTTTGTAAAATAATAATATATCAGTAAAGCTGTGAGCGATATCTACCAACAAAATGGTGTCTGTCTTTATTTCATTAGGACGGGCCTTTATTTGGATGCAATGGTTGTTTTTGTCTGTGCAGTCTGGAAAGATTCCCTTTGAAAATCCTTCTACCAGTTCAGCGCTAATCAGAATAACAAGCAGCGCAGCACTCTGGATTTCTAATACGAAAAGTCAGCTCCACCTCTATCTTGCAGTAGACACTACTAACAAGCTCCGCAATAACCCAAGAAAAGCTAACTGCTACCAAAATTCGCTTATCAGGCCAATCGAATACCCGTTACTTGTAACATTTGGCCTCACGAAGCTTCAAGGTTACGGATTACAGAGCAAGAGGAGCAAAGCTGTTAAACTTATACTTACTATATATTTACTCCCAAAAGTAAGCAAATGTTTATAAAAAGATACAAAAAAGATATTATAAATGGCCAAAACAATATAGTCTATACAGTTACATAAAATGAATGGGATAAACAAAACAAAAGTACTTGACCTGTGGTCGCAGGGGTGGCACAATTCTATTTTTGGAGGGGAGCTCTCCTATTAGAAAATATGGAACAGTACCAAGATAGATTATTAAACTTGGGGTTATTCAGTTTGGAAAAATGAAGGCTTAAAGGTGCTTTACACGCTGCGACATCGCTACCGATTGCTATGGGGGGATTCAAGGGCGAGGTGCGTTCGGCGTCACAGCGACGTCACTAAGCGGCCGCCCAATAGCAGAGGAGGGGCGGAGATGAGCGACCGGAACATGCCGCCCACCTCCTTCCTTCCTCATTGCCGGTGGACGCAGGTAAGGAGATGTTCTTCGTTCCTGCGGTGTCACACACAGCGATGTGTGATGCCGCAGGAACGACGAACAACCAGCGGCATGCACCACCAACGATATTATGAAAAGGAGCAACATGTCAACGATTTTTGACGTTTTGCGATCGTTGCTCCTTGGTGTCACACGCTGCGATGTCGCTAACGGCGCCAGATGAGCGTCACTAACGACGTGACCCCGACAATATATCGTTAGCGATGTCGCAGCATGTAAAGCACCCTTTAGGGACAATCTTATTACAATGTACAAATATATGAGGGGACAGTACAGAGGTCTCTCTAATGATCTGTTTACACATAGGCCAGCACCAGGGACGAGGGGGCATCCACTACCGTAAGATGAAAGGAGATTTACTCATAATCACAGATGCAGATTCTTTACTGTAAGAGCAGTGAGGCTATGGAACTCTATGCCACATGATGTCATAATGGTTCATTCACTACTAAAATTTAAGAGAGGCCTGGATGCCTTTCTTGAAAAATATATCACTGGCTATGTGTACTAGATTCTGTTATGGGACGTTGATCCAGAGAACTAGTCTGACTGCCGTATGTGGAGTCGGAAAGGAATTATTTTCTCTAATGTGGTGCTTACTGTCTGCCTGATGGGGTTTTTCGCCTTCCTATGGATCAACATGTGAGGTCATGGGTTGAACTTGATGGACTTAAGTCTACCTTCAGCCTTAAACACTATGAAGCTAGGAACAATCCTACACAGAAGTGTATCTTCCAGCATCAAAGGCATCAACTCAAAATCTTTTATTTGTTAAAAAATAGTCACTCCCACATACCTCCCCTTGGTGACCTCAGATGGTGACAGTTCATGAGATGTGAATCCAGTCTCTAGAAAATTATGGGATTACTAACTTTCAGGATATCTTCTACCCTGGAGGTCCCAGGTGGAAGACTGTAATGCCTTATTTCCTATAATGATTTTACCTTTTCATAGATAGGAAATATACTATATAGTCATCCATCTGGCCCATTTGGAGCTCATAGGCCAGCCTCACAGCGACGAACCGTATTTTCCGGATTATAAGACACTTTTTTTCCCTAAAACTAGGGGTAAAATTGGGGGTGTTTCTTATAATCCACATTTGGCTTACCGGAGCGGAGGTGGTGGAGCAGGGTCACAGGAGGCAGTGTCGGTAATACTGAAGATTCAGAGGAGGGGGTGTCGCTGCAGTGGAGCAGCTCAGGAGAGTCACAGGACAGAGTGTCAGCAACGCGGCAGGCGCCATTGATCTGACAGTGGGCTGCGGGCTCCATTGAATCGCCCTCAGTTCATATGATGGACTTCATGAGTCCTATCTGCGCGCGCCGCCTCTGAGGCCATTTTCTTGAAGTCAATCTCGTCAATCACGGGCGATTCAATGGAGCCCGCAGTCCGATCAATGGCACCTGCCGCCGCAACACCCCGGAGCCCGCAGTATCACCGACCCTCTGCCCACTGACCCTCCTGAGCCGCGGCCCCTATCCTTCGAGACTGCAGTATCGCCGAACCTGCCTCCTGTGACCCCGAGCCACTCCACCACCGCCGCTCACCCCTGGTGAGATATAATAAGACGCACTAGGATTGTAAGACGGACCCTCATTTTAACATTAAAAACTAATTTTTCATATTTTCCTCCTCTAAATTTTGGGTGCGTCTTATAATCCGCTGTCTTATAAAACGAAAAATACGGTAAGTATGTGCATTGCATTTGTCAGTTCGACACGACACCAAAATTATATCTTCTATAACTTTGCCTGCCTCAAGAACCCAAATTTTCATAACTGCATGTTGGCTCCGAAATGTTTGGTTGCTGTCCTTTGAAGTCACGCAGAGCTGACTCCACAGTTGATATATTTCTCACTTCTAACTTCTGGTATATGCAGATCCTAGACTTTGTATCTGTATGTACCAGTTCAATTACCTATTTACATCAGGGAATCCTAGCTGAACAGGGCGCAGATGGAGCAGTGCAAGATCTTGTTTCATTTCCAATTTATTATGAAGCTATGTTGACACTGGCAACCTTAAAAAGCATGAAATACTGATGCGGTAATGTAAAAAATCAGAGAAATTAACAACTAGGCTGACATGACAGCGCTTACTAGAGTATATATTATCCAAAATAACAGTTTCACTCAAGTAAAAGGGAGGGAAAAATAACTGAAGGGTGTAAATAGTGAATATTGAAGTGAAAATATGCATTGCTACCCTGAGAACATTTTGGAAATTTATTTTTTTTTGAGAAATTATTTTGCAAATAAAATTAGCCAAATTTACTTGAGCCCAGTTACCACGCCAAGGTGTAACGCTCACCTGGGTAATAATCTACATTTCTGCCTCTTTTCATGTCAATCCTGACCTTTCTTTACATGGGCTAGAAAAGAACCTGCAAAAGATGAATTAAAACACCTGAGGTCACTGGGAGGAGTGCGCAGACAAAGGACATGACTCCATAATATTCTTCTATTTAGAGTTTACTGACGGACTGAGAATTTATTAGCCTCCATAATTGCAGGAGAGATCCTAGGGAAGATAGTACATAGAACCCGTCCCTTTAAGCAGACGGGATCCTACATACATACCAGAATAACAGACAACTTTCATGGGTAAAATAATAACATTGATTTACACATTTTATGCCTGTCACTAATAGTATTAAACGAGAACATGTCGTATGAAATGACAACAACCATTAATACCGTCAACACTTGAAGACAATTCAAAATCTTCTTTAACATCTTCAATACTTGCCTATCACTTACTGAAAAGAAAAAAAAACAAACACTCTTGTTTGCGAGTTTCAATTTGGTGCAGATCAGAAACTTCTATAGCGCTTGGTGTAAAGTTGATGAACCACATCAATTAAATCACATTGTGAGTTTTTAGATGAACATCAAGCTGTGATTTCCACGTAAAACATTTCCAACATTCTGGACATGAAAATGGTTTTACTTTGTGAATTATCTCATGTGACATTAGAGATGACTTTTGGGTAAAACATTTTCCACATTGATTACATGAATACGGCTTCTCCCCTGTGTGAATTCTTTGATGTCTGACAAGATCTGACTTATGGGTAAAACATCTCTCACATTCTGAACATGAATATGGCTTCTCCCCTGTGTGAATTTTTATATGTGCAGCAAGCTGGGATTTTCGAGTAAAACATTTCTTACATTCTGGACATGAATACGGCTTCTCCCCCACGTGATGGGTTTTTAAATGTGTATTAAGACTTGATTTACTGCTATAACATTTCCCACATTCTGAACATAAAATAGCCTTTGTCCCTGTGTGAGATTTCTGATGCTCAACCAGATATGAATTCTGAATAAAACATTTCCCACATAGATTACATGAAAATGGTTTCTCCTCTGTATGAATTCTCATATGTCTCATAAAATTGTTTTTATAAATAAAGCAGCTTCCACATTCTGAACAAGAAAACGGCTTCTCCCCTGTGTGAGTTTTGAGATGTATAGCGAGCTGTGAATTTTGATTAAAACACTTCCCACATTCTGAACATGAAAATGGCTTCTTCCCTGTGTGAATCATTTGATGTCTAACCAGATCTGATTTATAAGTATAACATTTGTTACATTCTGAACATGAATAAGGCTTCTCCCCTGTATGACATCTTTGATGTACAATTAGAGTTCTCTTTTGTGTAAAACACTTTCCACATAGGGTACAAGTGAATGGCTTCTCATCTGTGTGAGTTTTTTCATGCTTAACAAGATCTGATTTCCAAATAAAACTTTTGCCACATTCTGAACATAAAAATGGCTTCTTCCCTGTATGAAACCTTTGGTGAACAATTAAAGTTGTCTTTCGTCTAAAACACTTTCCACATTGGGTACAAGAAAATGGCTTCTCCCCCGTGTGAATTCTTTCATGGTTATCAAGTTGAGATTTAAGGGCAAAACATTTCTCACATTCTGAACATGAAAATAGCTTCTCCTTTGTGTGAGTTCTTTGATGTACAATTACTGCTGACTTTTGTCTAAAACCCTTCCCACATTCAGTACATGAATATGGCTTTTTCCCTGTGTGAATTATTTGATGTCTGACCAAATCTGATTTATGAGTAAAACATTTCTCACATTCTGAACATGAATATGGCTTCTCCCCTGTGTGAGTTCTTTTGTGACTTTCATTTTGCCAATCATTCTGCTGTGAATCAGGAGCCAGGTCTTGTTTAAAAGCATCACATGACGGATCATGAATGTGAAGGGTTGAGGATATATCTGGAATTACATGCTCTTCATATGGATATTGTTTCATGCCACAATCACCTGTCCAAAAATAAAACATATTTTGTAAATTATTAAATAGAAAATCTTTAAAACGCAAGTTTTCACTGGTAAACTCAGGTCGCATTCTGCAGTATCGTTGTGCTGCCTAGATAGTGATGATCTTATTATCAAGACGACTCTTCCACAATTACAAAGTGAAATCTCATATGACACTAGTCACTACACGGACAAGTCATGAGGCAGGGGAGTCAAACGTTCTGGGGTCAGATACCAGGATAGCACGTCAAAGATGCACAACAAGCACAACTACCACAAGGCCAACAAGCACAACTGAGCAGAATGCTAAAACTGGCAGTAATCTGGGACAAACTGCTCAGCTAAGTAGCTGGGCAATCACAGGGTAATGTGAACACATGCAGAAACCCAGCACCTCCCAGTATAGGACTGGACGACTGAGCTGTTATTTGAAGCACCGACAACTCAGCACGCCCAAGCTCCAGGTTGGACAACTGAGCTGAAACTCGCCCCAACTGAGAACTGAACCCCTCACATTCTATTTAATTTCATTAAATGTGTGGGCCCAAACATATTGACAATGGATAATAGGAAACAGAGCTCGTCCTCGCTCACATCGGCAGAATTCATGTCCAGCTGTTTTTCTCCTCTATAACATAACTGCACATCCCGTGTTATCTCCTGCACCGGGATCACAGATTCATTCACATTTCATGTGTATTTTATATGAAGGGTTAATACACCGCTGGAGAAACTGACACAGCAAAGAGCGGAAAATATAGGAATGTGTGACTTGTGTGCGTTATTGGGTGGTCTGTACTCACCGGGGCGGTGATCTGTAGGAATCTCCTCGTTACTCCGCTGATCGCCCCTCACATTTCTCTCTGGAGAATTAATATTGTTCAGATCTTTATCCGGATCCAAAAGCTGCAAAACAAAATATTGTAAACGTCCCCGGGAATAATGGAGATAAGATCCGGACATGTGAGGTCTGTGGTCAGCTGTGATCCTGCCGTCTCCACCGCTCTCATTACACAAGTATAACACATCTAATACTGGAGGAGAAAACAAGACTGAACACAAGGAGGTCACAGCCGTCTACACCTCATAGGGGAGATCTCCATCTACCTGAGGATCCTGTGGAGGAGGAGGAGGAGCGGGATATCTCTCTGGGGTCGTCCTCGTACTGGAGAGACCTGCAGGAGACACAGACAGGACGGACATCATTATTACATACAGATAATTATAGGCCGGGTGTATTCAGTCCTGTCTATTACCTGGTGATGTGCGGGGCTGGGGCTCCTCCATCATCACCTCCTTGTACCGCTCCTTGTGTCCTTCTAGATACTCCCACTCCTCCATGGAGAAATAGACGGTGACGTCCTGACACCTTATAGGAACCTGACAACACAATGATACCATCATCACCCAGAATCCTCCAGTGCCGTCCTGTATAATGTCCCAGCATTCCCAGCGGTGTCACCTCTCCAGTCAGCAGCTCCAGCATCTTGTTGGTGAGTTCTAGGATCTTCTGGTCATTGATGTCCTCATGTATCCGGGGGTGAGGTGGAGGCTGCGGGATTGGGCTCAGGGTTCCTCCCCGTCCTTCAGACACAGGGGCCTGACAGCGATCACTAGAGGTCTTCACTACTATGTAATCCTGAGTGTGGAGACATTAATAATATCACTACAGACATTTCCAGAGTCCATCACCTCCCCGGTCATATCCTCTGTTATTCCCATAGATAATGATGTAATGTGATGACATCAGAACCTCTCACCTCCCCGGTCATATCCTCTGTTATTCCCATAGATAATGATGTAATGTGGTGACATCAGAGCCTCTCACCTCCCCGGTCATATCCTCTGTTATCCCCATAGATAATGATGTAATGTGATGACATCAGAGCCTCTCACCTCCCCGGTCATATCCTCTGTTATTCCCATAGATAATGATGTAATGTGATGACATCACAGCCTCTCACCTCCCCGGTCATATCCTCTGTTATTCCCATAGATAATGATGTAATGTGATGACATCACAGCCTCTCACCTCCCCGGTCATATCCTCTGTTATCCCCATAGATAATGATGTAATGTGATGACATCAGAACCTCTCACCTCCCCAGTCATATCCTCTGTTATTCCCATAGATAATGATGTAATGTGATGACATCAGAACCTCTCACCTCCTCGGTCATATCCTCTGTTATTCCCAAAGATAATGACGTAATGTGATGACATCAGAACCTCTCACCTCCCCGGTCATATCCTCTGTTATTCCCATAGATAATGATGTAATGTGATGACATCAGAACCTCTCACCTCCCCGGTCATATCCTCTGTTATTCCCATAGATAATGATGTAATGTGATGACATCACAGCCTCTCACCTCCCCGGTCATATCCTCTGTTATTCCCATAGATAATGATGTAATGTGGTGACATCAGAGCCTCTCACCTCCCCGGTCATATCCTCTGTTATCCCCATAGATAATGATGTAATGTGATGACATCAGAGCCTCTCACCTCCCCGGTCATATCCTCTGTTATTCCCATAGATAATGATGTAATGTGATGACATCAGAGCCTCTCACCCCCCCGGTCATATCCTCTGTTATTCCCATAGATAATGATGTAATGTGATGACATCAGAGCCTCTCACTTCCCCGGTCATATCCTCTGTTATCCCCATAGATAATGATGTAATGTGATGACATCAGAGCCTCTCACCTCCCCGGTCATATCTTCTGTTATTCCCATAGTTAATGATGTAATGTGATGACATCAGAACCTCTCACCTCCCCGGTCATATCCTCTGTTATTCCCATAGATAATGATGTAATGTGATGACATCAGAACCTCTCACCTCCCCGGTCATATCCTCTGTTATTCCCATAGATAATGATGTAATGTGATGACATCAGAACCTCTCACGTCCCCGGTCATATCCTCTGTTATTCCCATAGATAATGATGTAATGTGATGACATCAGAACCTCTCACCTCCCCAGTCATATCCTCTGTTATTCCCATAGTTAATGATGTAATGTGATGACATCAGAGCCTCTCACCTCCCCGGTCATATCCTCTGTTATTCCCATAGTTAATGATGTAATGTGATGACATCAGAACCTCTCACCTCCCCGGTCATATCCTCTGTTATTCCCATAGATAATGATGTAATGTGATGACATCAGAACCTCTCACCTCTCCGGTCATATCCTCTGTTATTCCCATAGATAATGATGTAATGTGATGACATCAGAACCTCTCACCTCCCCGGTCATATCCTCTGTTATTCCCATAGATAATGATGTAATGTGATGACATCAGAGCCTCTCACCTCCCCGGTCATATCCTCTGTTATTCCCATAGATAATGATGTAATGTGATGACATCAGAACCTCTCACCTCCCCGGTCATATCCTCTGTTATTCCCATAGATAATGATGTAATGTGATGACATCAGAACCTCTCACCTCCCCGGTCATATCCTCTGTTATTCCCATAGATAATGGTGTAATGTGATGACATCAGAGCCTCTCACCTCCCCGGTCATATCCTCTGTTATTCCCATAGATAATGATGTAATGTGATGACATCAGAGCCTCTCACCTCCCCGGTCATATCCTCTGTTATTCCCATAGATAATGATGTAATGTGAGGACATCAGAACCTCTCACCTCTCCAGTAAGATGATAGATTATCTCCAGGGTGAGGTGTAATATCTCCTCCGCCATCTTCTCTTTGTCCTTCATCATCTTTGACTGATCAATCTGTAAAGTTTTCTAGTAGAGCTGTTATCAGAAGAGTGTCATTTATTGTAGGAATCTAAATGTAAAGAAGATGCAGTTATTAGTGATGAGCGGGCACTTCCATGCTCGGGGAGTCAATATTTGTAAGTAGTAGTTGGACGCTTGGATGTGTTTGACATGTGTACTGAGTATAATGGAAGCAAGTGGGGAACATTTTCCGGAAAATCTTCAGGAAAACCACTCGAGACCCCTATTAACTTCTAACGTCCCAACTACAGGAGTCGAGCTCATCCGAGATTTTCAATGTTCGTTTTGTCATCTTTTTTTTTTTTTAATGTTTTTAACCCCTTCACGACCCATGACGGATCTATCCATCATGGATCGTGTGAGGTTAATCCCCGCCCCCTAACGTGGGCAGGTCGCGGCGATCCGCACACATATCAGCTGTTTTCAACAGCTGACATGTGTGCCTGCATGTTACGAGTGGAATCGCATTCCACCCGCAACATTTAACCCCTTACAACCCGCTGCCAAAGTCTGGAAGCGAGATGTATATGCGAGTGGCCATTATTTTCACTTACCGCCGCCCCCACCGGAAGTCACGTGCGTGATCACGTGACTTTCGGTGGTTGTCATGGTAGCACAGGGTCATGTGATGACACTTGTAGCTAACATGAGTCACTTTCGGTTTCCCTCGGCCCGGAGCCAAGTGAATCAGAAGGTGAGCATATCTGCTGTTTACAGCTGTATAGCTGTGATCAGCACATAGGGCACAGCGATCGGATTGCTGATCCATATAGCCCCCTAGGGAGACTGGTAAAAATGAAAACAAAAAAGTTTTAAAAAAAAACAACTAAAAGTTCAAATCACCCCCCTTTCACCCCATTGAAAATTAAAGGGTTAAAAAAATAAAAATACACATATTTGGTATTGCCGCGATCAGAAATGCCCGATCAAAATATAAAATCAATTAATCTGATTGGTAAACGGCGTAGCGGCAAAAAACTTCCAGACGCCAAAATTACGTTTTTTGGTCACCGCAAGTTTTACACAAAATGCAATTAACAGGCGATCAAAACGTAGCATCTGCGCAAAAATGGTACCACTAAAAACGACAGCTCGAGACGTAAAAAATAAGCCGTGACTGAGCCATAGATCTCAAAAAATGAGAACGCTACGGGTTTCGGAAAATGACGCAAAACGTACGCCACTTTTATTGGACAAGCTTGTGAATTTTTTTTAACCCCTTAGATACCAGTAAACCTATTCATGTTTGGTGTCTACAAACTCGCACCAACCTCAGGCATCACAATGACATCAGTTTTACCATATAGTGAACACGGTGAATAAAACATCCCAAAAACTATTGTGCGATCACACTTTTTTTGCAGTTTTTCCACACTTGGAATTTTTTTGCTATTTTCCAGTACACTGTATGGTAAAACGTATGGTTTCATATAAAAGTACAACTCGTCCCGCAAAAAACGAGCCCTCATATGGCAAGATTGACGGAAAAATAAAAAGGTTACGGCTCTCGGAAGAAGGGGGAGCAAAAAACAAAAACGGAAAACACTCTGGGGCTGAAGTGGTTAATGTCCTCGTACTTCCCATTATCTTTGCAGCACCTTCATAGAACGCAGCACAGGAGCTGCAGAAGGTGATATTTTTGGTTTAATAGGGAAAAATCTGGTGACAGGTTCCCTTTAATGTTTTTTTTTTTTTTTTTAAACTTTGAATTTTTATTGAGATTTTCAATTTACGTTTTTCATACATAAAATAAAACATAAAATTCACAATTCTTATCGAACCTAGACAAACAATGACAGGACAGGTGAGGAGGGTTAGGAGGGGAGAGGAGAAATAGGAGGGAAGAGGGAAGGGTTTCAAGAGTCCATGCTCCTTCCATAGGCCTCAGTCTCACAGATCCTCCTGTCCCGCAAAGTAGTCCCATGGTGCCCACACGGCCTGGAAGCGGTCAACTGTGTCATGCAATAGTGCCGTGAGATGTTCCATGCGTCTAACGTCCAGTAATCTATACTTGAGGCTCTGGAGTGAGGGTGTCCCTGGCTGCCTCCAATTCTTTGCAATTAAGCATCTGGCCGCCGTAAGGATGTGGGACAAAAGCTTAGAGGCCGTTTTTCCCAATCCCCCATTCCCAAGACCCAGAACATAGATCAGAGGATCAAGATCAACCTCTATATATAGTACTTTATGGATCAACCCTCTAACCCGCTCCCAGAAGGGGACTATCCCTGGACAGGACCAGAATATGTGCAGAATGGTGCCCCTGCCTCCCCCGCATCTCCAGCAACAAGCCGGTATGGAGGGGTCTATGCCATGAAGGAAATCTGGAGTGTGGTACCAAAATAGCAAAATTTTATAGATATTTTCCTTATATAGTGTGCATATTGACGTCTTGGCGGCGTTTCCCCAGATTGCTGCCCATTCCCGAGGAAGTATCCGCCTTCCCAATAGAGACTCCCATTTCCGCATGTATGGAAAAGACCCCTCGGGCCCCTCCCGTGAATCAGAAAGCAAAATGTAAATTTCCGAAATCAGCCCCTTAGTATCAGTGCCCCTTCTGCAAATTTTCTCAAAATCTGTGGGAATCGAGGCCCCTGCCCTGCCAAACAAGGAGCCAGCCAAGTCTCTGATCTGCAGATATTGGAAAAACTCTCGATTAGAGAGAGAGAATTTATCTCTAAGGTACTCAAAGGAATGGATCTGCATTGTACTTCCATCTATAATGTCTGCAAATCTGAATAGACCTGCCTTGAGCCAGGGGTGCACCATGTCCGACTCCAGACTGCTTGGGAGCAAGGGTTGGTATATGAAGGACACCAGAGGGGAGCAGGGGGATGCCAAAGGAAATCTTCTAATGCAAAATGCCCAGAGGTCCCTAGTGAACTGCATCGGTCCAAGAAGAGGGGGGGCGAATCACACCGGGCCGGGGGCCACAGGAGCGCGTTTGGATGTATAGGCGCCAGCCAAAGTTTTTCAATCTCAGTCCACCTGTTGTATGCCCAAAGGGACACCCAACAGGGGATCCTCCTAAGATGGGCCGCCCAATAGTATTTTAGGATGTCCGGGACAGAAAGCCCCCCCCTGTTTCTCCGAGCCATCAACACCTCCCTGGCCACCCTATGACGTTTGTTACACCAAATAAATCTAAGGATAGCCGCCTGAAGGGACTTCAGCTCCTTTATTGGTACCTTAACTGGGAGGGTTTCAAAGAAATATAATAATTTTGGGAGCAAGCTCATTTTAACCGCCGCAATGCGCCCCATCCACGAAAGAGGGAGGGGCAACCACTTGCTCAAAAGAGTTCTCAGCTCTCGGAAAAGGGGGGGGAAGTTAAGGTTATAGAGGGAATCATAAGTAGATGTGAGGTTAACCCCCAGGTACTTGACCGCATCTGTCTTCCAACGAAACTTAAAATTCAAACGCAGGTAATCCTGGGCCACCGGGTCGAGATTCAAGGGCATTGCCTCCGTTTTGCTAGAGTTGATCTTATACCCCGAAAGGCTCCCGTACCTACCCAAGGTGCACATTAAAATTGGAAGGGACACATGGATGTTAGTAAGTGTAATGAGCACATCGTCGGCAAAAAGTGAGATTTTAAACGGTTTATTCCTGACCAGGACCCCCGAGATGTCTGGGTTGCTCCTGACCGAGGCCGCGAGGGGCTCTATGCATAGCGCAAAAAGGAGGGGGGACAGGGGGCACCCCTGCCTGGTGCCATTGGAGATGAGAAAAGGCTTAGAGATGTGGAGGGGGAGTTTGATAGAGGCCGTAGGAGCGCTATACAGGGACTTCAAGGCCCGCATAAAGCCACCCGAGATCCCAAAGACCTCCATTGTCTTGAAGAGAAAAGGCCACGCAAGGCGGTCAAAAGCCTTCTCTGCATCTAGACTCAACACCAACGCCTGTTGCTTCGTCCGATTTGCCACATCCACCAGGTCTATGACCTTCCTGGTGTTGTCCCCCCCCTGACGGCAAGGGACAAAACCCACCTGGTCTTTATACACGAGTTGGGGCAACCATCGATTAAGCCTGGCCGCCAAGAGCTTGGTGAACATCTTCAAATCGGAGTTCAAAAGGGCTATTGGTCTATAATTAGCACAGTCCAATGGGTCCCTGGGTGGCTTGGGCAGGAGGATTAAATGGGAGTGTAGCATGGATGGAGGGATAGGGTCACCCTGAAGGAAAGAGTTAAACAAGGCGGCCATGTGTGGGAGGAGCTCCGCCGCAAACACCTTGTAATAAAAATAAGTAAAGCCGTCCGGGCCCGGTGACTTCCCGCCAGGCAGGGCTTCCAGAACTTGCTCCAGTTCCTCTGTAGTAATCTCTTCATTCAAAGCCGCGGCTGCTCCGCAAGGCAGTGAAGGGAGCTCAAGGGCCGAAAAATAGTCCCCAAGTGCCCCAGCCCCGCGCGAAGCCATGCCCGGGGGAACCGGAAGGTTATAAAGCTTGTTGTAGTAATTGAAAAAAATGTCAGCTATTGAAGCGGGGTGATAGTGGATAGTGCCCTTTTCGTCGCGCAGAGCCTGAGGGCATGAGGATGTAGCGCGCTCCTTAAGCTGCCTGGCGAGTAAGGCATGAGCCTTATTACTCCTTTCATAGTATCTTTGTTTGGAAAAGGTTAGCAATTTTTCTGCTCTGCCAATTGCCAAGTCTCTCAACTTTTCCCTAAGGCTGATGACTCTCCTAAGAATAGTCAGTGATGGGGCAGCCGCCAGTCTCCCCTCCTGTAGCTTAAGATGGGCCGTTATAGAGTCCCGCTGGCTTGTGGCATTCTTTTTAGCCCTGGCGCCCTCTCTAATGCATAGTCCCCTCATCACTGCCTTGTGAGCTTCCCAGAGTGTTGCCGGCGACGTGACCGTGCCCGTGTTCAACTGAAAGAATTCGACCAGTTGCTTATTTAAAAAGGCCCTAGTGTCGGGATTTTTGATCAGAGATTCATTAAGGCGCCAATGCTGAGGCCTAGGTCGAGGACCATCTTTCTTGAAGTCCATTATGAGTGGGGAATGGTCTGACCACGTAATGGATCCCATTTCCACCCTCTCAAGACGCCCCAGCAGCTGTGAGTCAATGAAAAAATAGTCTATTCTGGTGTGCGTCTGATGCGGATGCGAGTAGAAGGAAAAGGCCTTCTCTCCCGGGTGGTCCACCCTCCAAGCGTCGTATAAAGCCCCTGATCTAATGAGCCTACGAAAGTCCCGGGACAAATTTTTCAAAGCACCCGATGGAGGGTGTCCACCCACAGAGAGTCTGTCGGCCACCTCCGAAAAAGGGATGTTAAAGTCTCCCCCCAACACCGTAGAGGCCGGTGCCAGTCCGCCTATCAGATCGAGTATTTTCTTAAGAAAGCGTATCTGCCCTTCATTAGGTGCATAAATGTTGGCCAGAATGTGCGGGGATCCCCCCAGTTGGCCCTCCAGAATCACATATCTACCCTCTGGATCGCAGTGAGAACCCGTAATTTGTAGAGGACAACTGGAGGATATTAAAATAGCAACTCCCCCCCTCTTGGAGCCCGAGTAAGCCGAGTAATGGATGGGAAAGCGGTGGGACGCAAATTTGAAAGTGTTTGATTCCACAAAATGTGTTTCTTGGATAAAGGCTATGTCTGCACCTGATGTTTTCAGTTCCTGTAGCAGCAATTTCCTCTTACGGGGTGAATTCAGACCTTTTACGTTAAGAGAGATAATGCGGGTCATGTCTAAAACTTAGAAGTAAGAAAAAGCTAATGGCACACCTATACCGTCGGGGGCATGACTTCCCCTGTGAAGCCGGCCAGAGGAGATGGTCCATACGACAAAGGGCCGCAGCTCCCAGGGACTCTAGAAGGGGTGGTACCTGAAAGGACACATAAGGAAAAAACATCGGGGAGGGGGGAAGACAAGGACAAACATAGAAATGAACATGAATTAAGAACATTAACCAAAATGCATAAACCTTAGGCATAGATTCCCGGGGGGTCAACCCGGAAGGGAGAGACCTAGAGGGAGGTTCCCCAACCCGTCTGAGCTAAGAGAGCCACCCACCTCACTCCCCAGTAGCCCTCCCACGGGGGTCAGTCCAGTGGGCACGGGCCCGTGCCAAAAGGAAACAAGGGGAAAAAAAACAAAACAAAAAACCTCAACCACTAACTCCAAGTAAGGGGACCGGGCTCCCGCCAACCCCCCTACCACCCACGGCATCATTGTGGCTACAGCCCCCCCCCTTATGCAGCTCAACAGACCCAGAGGGCCGCAGATGACACAATGGACAGTCAGAGGCTTGCTGTAGAGAGAGTCACAGTATCACAAAGCATGCTCAGCCACTGGAACTCAGAGGGTATAAGAAATAGGCACCAACCAGGTTAAGAAGTGTCCTCAACGGTGAGCCGGGGAGGGGGGCGACCCGCGGCCCCTACCTCCTCTCCCCCCCAAAGCCCCACGCCCTCCACCCCTCACCTTGGACCACACGGGAGGGGGCGGCCCTTCCAACCTTTGCAAGTCCCAATCTGGGATACAGACCGCTGGAATGTCCAGTGCTTCACAGAACAGAGTGGTATCTGCTGGAGTGCGAAGGGTCGCCGATTTACCCCCTCTGCGCGCTGTTAGTGCAAACGGATAACCCCAGCGGTATGGAACCTGGTGCTCCTTCAGGCTCGTAAGGAGGGGTTTGAGGTGCCGCCTTTTCTGGAGTGTGATGCGAGAAAGATCCGGGAAAAGCTGGATTTCCTTGCCATTGAACACAGGTGCCGTGCGCCTCATTCTAGCCTTAGCCATGATCAGTTCTTTGGTGGAGAAGTCGTGAATGCAACAAATGATGTCCCGGGGTTGGGTGGATAAATTCTTCGGCTGTAAAGCCCTGTGTGCCCTGTCCAGCTTGATGATGTTAGAAGGGGGAGCGTCCAACACTTCATTAAAGATGGATTGTAGTATGGAGTTTGTGTCCTCGGGCCCATCTGACTCTGGGACCCCCCTCACACGGACATTGCAACGGCGTCCTCTGTTGTCGAGATCCTCTATGTGAGACTGCATATCCTCCATTATTTTTTGTTGCGATGTTGCCAGTTTGTGTAATTCGGATACATGGGATCTGGTGATGTCATGCTCTTCCTCCAGGGATTCAATTCTGCCAGACAATTGCTGCAAATCTCTCCTCACTTCAGCTATTTCTGACCTGCAAGTTGCTTTAACCTCACGTATGAGGCATTGAAAGTCCTCTTTAGAAGGAAGTTTACTTATGAAATCATGCATGTCCTTATAGAAGGTGTCTGGCCCTTTAAGGTGAGCACCTGCAGTAATAGACACTGGAGTTTTAGTCTGGTGCTGGGGAAGCTGATCTTCACACCGAGGCCCAGAGGGGGGAAGCAGGCTGCTCTGTTCCCTGATATTACCAGCTGTAGCTGCAGTCCCTTCTTCTCCTGGCAGTGGGGAGGGCTGCCCCCCGACCTCCACCTTATCTCCCACAGCCACTATGTGCTCCTGGGCCTGCTGCTGCTGTGCCTGAGGATCCGATGCAGTGCAGGGCTGCTGAGCCAAGGCATTCCCTGTTGGAACTGCTGCAGAGATTCCTCCACTTTCCCCTGTGTCCCCGCTCACCCACTCCTCCTTCTCTTGCTGCTTAGCAGGCCGGGCAAGTGCCTCCATTTCCCCTCCATGCTCCTGGAAAGATGGCGTCTGGGCCTCCCCTGGACCATGTTCCAGGCCCAAGAAAGTATCCAGCGCCGTGGTGTGCAGCGGGGGGGCCACCGAT
The DNA here is from genome assembly GCF_048569485.1 of Anomaloglossus baeobatrachus. Taxonomy (NCBI): domain Eukaryota; kingdom Metazoa; phylum Chordata; class Amphibia; order Anura; family Aromobatidae; genus Anomaloglossus; species Anomaloglossus baeobatrachus. The sequence goes on along the minus strand of NC_134353.1, from coordinate 948,702,654 downwards.
GCCTGCTGCGACGGTTTAATCCTCCGTGGTCCCATCCTGAGAGCCGGTGAGTAGGTTTGTGCTTATGATAAGTGCTGATTTAGCTGAGGGTCAACAGGAGCTCCTCTTCCCCACGTCCACTCAGCTCAGCATCCTGGACACGCCCCCCCCTTTAATGTTTTAATGTCATCGTACTTCCCATTATCTTTGCAGCATTTTTTTTTTCTTACTGCATTGAACAATGAAGAAACCTCTAACGGTGTTTGAAGCAAAAGTGCTGGGAAAATGCAGAGCTCCGCTCAGGAGTCAGAGCGCTGTGTGTCATCCCATTGAGCTCTGTTATACAGTACAGAGCGTGTTGTGAGCGGAAAACGCCTGCAGAACGATCAGCTCTTTTCTTTTAGCCACTTGGCGTTTTTGGAGCCCGGAAGCGGCTAAAATCCCGAACACATGAACGAGTCGTTTTTACATAGAAATGTTTATGTTCCTTGTTGTGAGAGGTTTTTTTTAACAGTTTTGGAGCAGAAGCCGCTGACGTTGCAGCAGCTGCCATCACACGAGAGGACTTGGCCACTGATGTCCTGGGCGCCGCTCTGCACAGAACGTTTTCCGAGGTTCTCAGTGAAGTTTGTGATTTGGAGTCCTATGTCCTGATCTGTGCCGAGCCCACCGATCTGTGCCGCCCCACTGATCTATACCGAGCCTGCCGATCTGTGCCGAGCCCATCAATCTGTGAGCCAAACTGATCTATACCCAGCCTGCCGATCTGTGCAGAGCCCATCAATCTGTGAGCCAAACTGATCTATACCCAGCCTGCCGATCTGTGCCGAGCCCATCAATCTGTGCCTCCCCACTGATCTATACCCAGCCTGCCGATCTGTGCCGAGCCCATCAATCTGTGCCTCCCCACTGATCTATACCCAGCCTGCCGATCTGTGCAGAGCCCATCAATCTGTGCCGCCCCACTGATCTATACCCAGCCTGCCGATCTGTGCCGAGCCCATCGATCTGTGCCGCCCCACTGATCTATACCCAGCCTGCCGATCTGTGCCGAGCCCATCAATCTGTGCCGCCCCACTGATCTATACCCATCCTGCCGATCTGTGCAGAGCCCATCAATCTGGGAGCCAAACTGATCTATACCCAGCCTGCCGATCTGTGCAGAGCCCATCAATCTGTGCCGCCCCACTGATCTATACCCAGCCTGCCGATCTGTGCCGGGCCCATCAATCTGTGCCTCCCCACTGATCTATACCCAGCCTGCCGATCTGTGCAGAGCCCATCAATCTGTGCCTCCCCACTGATCTATACCCAGCCTGCCGATCTGTGCAGAGCCCATCAATCTGTGCCTCCCCACTGATCTATACCCAGCCTGCCGATCTGTGCCGGGCCCACCGATCTGTGCCGCCCCACTGATCTATACCCAGCCTGCCGATCTGTGCCGAGCCCACCGATCTGTGGAGCCAAACTGATCTATACCCAGCCTGCCGATCTGTGCCGAGCCCATCAATCTGTGCTGCCCCACTGATCTATACCCAGCCTGCCGATCTGTGCAAAGCCCATCAATCTGTGAGCCAAACTGATCTATACCCAGCCTGCCGATCTGTGCAGAGCCCATCAATCTGTGCCTCCCCACTGATCTATACCCAGCCTGCCGATCTGTGCAGAGCCCATCAATCTGTGAGCCAAACTGATCTATACCCAGCCTGCCGATCTGTGCAGAGCCCATCAATCTGTGAGCCAAACTGATCTATACCCAGCCTGCCGATCTGTGCCGGGCCCATCAATCTGTGCCTCCCCACTGATCTATACCCAGCCTGCCGATCTGTGCCGGGCCCATCAATCTGTGCCTCCCCACTGATCTATACCCAGCCTGCCGATCTGTGCAGAGCCCATCGATCTGTGCCGCCCCACTGATCTATACCCAGCCTGCCGATCTGTGCAGAGCCCATCGATCTATGCCGCCCCACTGATCTATACCCAGCCTGCCGATCTGTGCAGAGCCCACCGATCTGTGCCGCCCCACTGATCTATACCGAGCCTGCCGATCTGTGCCGAGCCCACCGATCTGTGGAGCCAAACTGATCTATACCCAGCCTGCCAATCTGTGCCGAGCCCATCAATCTGTGCCGCCCCACTGATCTATACCCAGCCTGCCGATCTGTGCCGAGCCCATCAATCTGTGAGCCAAACTGATCTATACCCAGCCTGCCGATCTGTGCAGAGCCCATCGATCTATACCCAGCCTGCCGATCTGTGCAGAGCCCATCAATCTGTGAGCCAAACTGATCTATACCCAGCCTGCCGATCTGTGCAGAGCCCATCGATCTATACCCAGCCTGCCGATCTGTGCAGAGCCCATCAATCTGTGAGCCAAACTGATCTATACCCAGCCTGCCGATCTGTGCCGAGCCCATCAATCTGTGCCTCCCCACTGATCTATACCCAGCCTGCCGATCTGTGCCGAGCCCATCAATCTGTGCCTCCCCACTGATCTATACCGAGCCTGCCGATCTGTGCAGAGCCCATCAATCTGTGCCGCCCCACTGATCTATACCCAGCCTGCCGATCTGTGCAGAGCCCATCGATCTATACCCAGCCTGCCGATCTGTGCAGAGCCCATCAATCTGTGAGCCAAACTGATCTATACCCAGCCTGCCGATCTGTGCCGAGCCCATCAATCTGTGCCTCCCCACTGATCTATACCCAGCCTGCCAATCTGTGCCGGGCCCATCAATCTGTGCCTCCCCACTGATCTATACCCAGCCTGCCGATCTGTGCCGGGCCCATCAATCTGTGCCGCCCCACTGATCTATACCCAGCCTGCCGATCTGTGCAGAGCCCATCGATCTGTGGAGCCAAACTGATCTATACCCAGCCTGCCGATCTGTGCCGAGCCCACCGATCTGTGGAGCCAAACTGATCTATACCCAGCCTGCCGATCTGTGCGGAGCCCATCAATCTGTGCCGCACCACTGATCTATACCCAGCCTGCCGATCTGTGCCGAGCCCATCAATCTGTGCCGCCCCACTGATCTATACCCAGCCTGCCGATCTGTGCAGAGCCCATCAATCTGTGAGCCAAACTGATCTATACCCAGCCTGCCGATCTGTGCAGAGCCCATCGATCTATACCCAGCCTGCCGATCTGTGCCGAGCCCACCGATCTGTGGAGCCAAACTGATCTATACCCAGCCTGCCGATCTGTGCGGAGCCCATCAATCTGTGCCGCCCCACTGCTCTATACCCAGCCTGCCGATCTGTGCAGAGCCCATCAATCTGTGCCTCCCCACTGATCTATACCCAGCCTGCCGATCTGTGCCGGGCCCATCAATCTGTGCCTCCCCACTGATCTATACCCAGCCTGCCGATCTGTGCCGAGCCCATCAATCTGTGCCTCCCCACTGATCTATACCCAGCCTGCCGATCTGTGCCGAGCCCATCAATCTGTGCCGCCCCACTGATCTATACCCAGCCTGCCGATCTGTGCCGAGCCCACCGATCTGTGTCGCCCCACTGATCTATACCCAGCCTGCCGATCTGTGCTGAGCCCATCAATCTGTGCCGCCCCACTGATCTATACCCAGCCTGCCGATCTGTGCCGAGCCCATCAATCTGTGCCTCCCCACTGATCTATACCGAGCCTGCCGATCTGTGCCGAGCCCATCGATCTGTGCCTCCCCACTGATCTATACCCAGCCTGCCGATCTGTGCAGAGCCCATCGATCTATGCCGCCCCACTGATCTATACCCAGCCTGACGATCTGTGCAGAGCCCACCGATCTGTGCCGCCCCACTGATCTATACCGAGCCTGCCGATCTGTGCCGAGCCCACCGATCTGTGGAGCCAAACTGATCTATACCCAGCCTGCCGATCTGTGCCGAGCCCATCAATCTGTGCCGCCCCACTGATCTATACCCAGCCTGCCGATCTGTGCCGAGCCCATCAATCTGTGCCTCCCCACTGATCTATACCGAGCCTGCCGATCTGTGCAGAGCCCATCAACCTGTGAGCCAAACTGATCTATACCCAGCCTGCCGATCTGTGCAGAGCCCATCGATCTATACCCAGCCTGCCGATCTGTGCAGAGCCCATCAATCTGTGAGCCAAACTGATCTATACCCAGCCTGCCGATCTGTGCCGAGCCCATCAATCTGTGCCTCCCCACTGATCTATACCCAGCCTGCCGATCTGTGCCGGGCCCATCAATCTGTGCCTCCCCACTGATCTATACCCAGCCTGCCGATCTGTGCCGGGCCCATCAATCTGTGCCGCCCCACTGATCTATACCCTGCCTGCCGATCTGTGCAGAGCCCATCAATCTGTGCCGCCCCACTGATCTATACCCAGCCTGCCGATCTGTGCCGAGCCCATCAATCTGTGCCGCCCCACTGATCTATACCCAGCCTGCCGATCTGTGCCGAGCCCATCAATCTGTGCCTCCCCACTGATCTATACCGAGCCTGCCGATCTGTGCCGAGCCCATCGATCTGTGCCTCCCCACTGATCTATACCCAGCCTGCCGATCTGTGCAGAGCCCATCGATCTGTGAGCCAAACTGATCTATACCCAGCCTGCCGATCTGTGCCGGGCCCATCAATCTGTGCCTCCCCACTGATCTATACCCAGCCTGCCGATCTGTGCAGAGCCCATCGATCTGTGCCGCCCCACTGATCTATACCCAGCCTGCCGATCTGTGCAGAGCCCATCAATCTGTGCCGCCCCACTGATCTATACCCAGCCTGCCGATCTGTGCCGAGCCCATCAATCTGTGCCTCCCCACTGATCTATACCCAGCCTGCCGATCTGTGCCGAGCCCATCAATCTGTGCCGCCCCACTGATCTATACCCAGCCTGCCGATCTGTGCAGAGCCCATCAATCTGTGAGCCAAACTGATCTATACCCAGCCTGCCGATCTGTGCAGAGCCCATCGATCTATACCCAGCCTGCCGATCTGTGCCGAGCCCACCGATCTATACCCAGCCTGCCGATCTGTGCAGAGCCCATCGATCTATACCCAGCCTGCCGATCTGTGCAGAGCCCATCGATCTATACCCAGCCTGCCGATCTGTGCAGAGCCCATCAATCTGTGCCTCCCCACTGATCTATACCCAGCCTGCCGATCTGTGCCGAGCCCACCGATCTGTGCCTCCCCATTGATCTATACCCAGCCTGCCGATCTGTGCCGAGCCCACCGATCTGTATCCGGCAGGCCGATCTGTACACGGTCCACCAATCTATACCGGCCTGCTCATCTGTAATGGCCGCTGATCTATAACGACCTGATATTAATCAGGTGGAAGGAATCCACAATGGTGACATTAATAAACACAGCTCATTCCAGCCAAAAAAATACGCTGTAAAAAATGCTCAAACCCAGAGCGCTAAAGGGTTAATAATCTCCATAAGAAACAAACACTGACCTCCACCACAGAGCCGGTGCTAGAATGTACGGGCTAGCTCCCGGTATGACGTCACTTCCGCCACGTGTTAGGGGCGTGGTCTGATGTCACAAGACGCCTCCTGCTTCTCGCCCTCAGTGGACGCTTTCTCTGCAGCCGGTGTCTGCACTCTCCTCTGTGGTGACATTGTGTCATGCACAGCGCGAGGGCTGTGTCCTCAGAGGGAAAACGGAAGGTTTTTTTTTTTTTTTTTTTAATGGTGAGTGAGAAGCAGTGGAGGCTGCGGTGACGTCTAAAAATTCCGATCTAGATGCAGAGATGTGCTCACAGGACCTGCGTGACGTCACCGTCATGTGATCAGTCACATGATCAGGGGCTGTTGCAGGGGGGGGCTCTGCTCTGTGTGACTGAGAGGATCGAGCGGAGCCGCGTGTGTATTTCTGGTTGTTGACTCTGAGGTTCTGCCGCTCTCTGACCCCCTGACTGCCGCTGGGGCCGCTCTCTGACCCCCCTGACTGCCGCTGGGGCCGCTCTCTGGCCCCCCTGACTGCCGCTGGGGCCGCTCTCTGGCCCCCCTGACTGCCGCTGGGGCCGCTCTCTGGCCCCCCTGACTGCCGCTGGGGCCGCTCTCTGGCCCCCCTGACTGCCGCTGGGGCCGCTCTCTGGCCCCCCTGACTGCCGCTGGGGCCGCTCTCTGGCCCCCCTGACTGCCGCTGGGGCCGCTCTCTGGCCCCCCTGACTGCCGCTGGGGCCGCTCTCTGGCCCCCCTGACTGCCGCTGGGGCCGCTCTCTGGCCCCCCTGACTGCCGCTGGGGCCGCTCTCTGGCCCCCTGACTGCCGCTGGGGCCGCAGTCACATCATAGATGAATTTGCTGGGCGTGATCGTCGTCTTCTCTTGAGAAATTAATTTCTCTCTCCTCCCGCGGGGACTTAGGTATTTATTATTGGTGAAGGGAGAAAGCTGAAGATTCCCGGGTCACTCTACAGAGCGTCTTCACCTTCTCCTGGAGAGATTTTCATTGGCAAGGAATGAACTGTCCCCGGCTACACAGCGGCCATATTGCTGATGGATTCTGTCTATATTGTGAGGAATGGGATCGTTCTTGTAAAAACCGTTCCTAACTGAAGACCAAACAGAAACATCCGATCCTAGATTTGGGGGTGAAGTCGTAGCAATCTCCTTGGGATTATCTCCATCCTCTGCTGATCTCCTCATGCCGGGGCCGGTGTCTGGTTTCTTCGGCTCTTCTGTGTTCACACTACAAGCTTTCATTCATTCCGGAGCTGCAGATTTTTTTCTTCTTGCTTTTCTTTGGCCAAAACGTCTTTTGTTTCTTAGTCATGAAGTGAAGCCGATCTCTGTGGATGGATCCGTAATTCCTGCTGGATTCTTCCATATCTGGACTGAGAAAGTGACTCCAGATTGGAGCCGCTTCAGCCATGAGGATCCCAGATGCTGCATGCACAGCAGCCTGTGTTCTGAGAAGACCCTCGAGTGAGTGACCTCCCCCCCCCCCCGCGTGTCATGTGATGGGTTATTTATATGTTTACACTTGCACCTGTTGTTTTCCATCTAAATGACTCTGCAGTACAAGATACAATCACCGGACTAAACATACAGAATCAGGGTACTTTCACACTGGCGTTCAGCGGAGTCTGTATGGACAACGCACTGTAACGCAAGTGTCAGCGTTGCATCCGCTGGACGACGCAGCATCGTTATTTTGACACTGCGTCAGGCGGAAGGAACGCAGTATGTAACGTTTTTTTGAGCAGCGCAATCCGTTGGATTTCACTGCGCATTTAAATCACATACTTTTATTTTGTCTCTCGGTGGCCAAACGTTCAGCTGAGCGCCCGCCGGCATGTGAGAGCGCTCAGCTGAGCGTCCGGCCGCCGGCTATTGAGAGCGATCAGCTGAGCGCCACAACTGGTGCTCCACATCCTCCTGCAGCGCAGCCAAAGCCTTCTTCACTGAGGTTATTGCCTCTCTGCATCTCAGCGCAGGAACAGGAAGTCCCTTCTTTACAGTTTTACTGGCAGCAGACTATTGTGAACGATCAGCTGATCGCTCTCAATAGCCGGCGGCCGGTCGCTCAGCTGAGCGCTCTCACATGCCGGCGGCCGGTCGCTCAGCTGAGCGCTCTCACATGCCGGCGGCCGGGCGCTCAGCTGAGCGCTCTCACATGCCGGCGGCCGGGCGCTCAGCTGAGCGCTCTCACATGGCGGCCGGGCGCTCAGCTGAGCGCTCTCACATGCCAGCAGCCGGGCGCTCAGCTGATTGCTCTCAATAGCTGGCTGGTGGGTCTGCCTGAGACAGTGACAACAAAATATTTGGACTCAATCTGTGAAAAAGAATTACCCCAGGCTTTAGGCTTACCACATAGCTGCCGCGTAGAAAGAGCGCACAGAGGGGGACCCATAAGGGAGCAAAGAGATGGTCACAGTAACAATGATAATACCTCCAGGCAAGGTGAAATGTCCAGAGCAAGACAGGTCATTATAAAATACCTGGAATACAAGGATAAAGAAGAAATTCTACGGGCCTTCAGGAATAGGAAACAGGCACTATGCATTCAGGGACACAAGATTCTATTATTTGGTGACTATTCGGCAGAAGTCACACGAAAAAGAAGAGCATTTAGCCAGATCTGCACTGCCCTCTATCACAAAAACATTAAATTTCAGCTTTTATACCCAGCAATACTAAGAGTAAGAGGAGCAGATGGGGTCACAAAGACTTTTCGGGATCCTTCAGAGGCGGAGCGAGAGATACTACAGGACGGGAGAACACGGCGACAGGAGAGGAATGGAAAAGAAGGGACATTCACTGATCCGAAACATGCAGATCCTGCAAACATAACATCTGCAGTTAGACCCGACAACGAGCCAGAGTGGAGTCAATCGAGATCCAGACCAGCCAGTCCGAAGGAAAAGCGACAGATGGCGACTTTAGCTGGGAAAAGAGGAGGAAGAGGCAGCAGCTCATGAACAAGCAGGCAAGACAAGGACTTAATTTGGTACTGCTGAATGGAGCCATATGGTGACTGTGAGGCAAATCCCGGGATATGAAGATGAATTATGACTTCCAGTCATAATCGCTCATCACTCCCTGGCAGTGCCCCCCTCCCTTCTTGTCCTCAATGTCCAGCATCTGTGAAGGTGTCACATCCCATGGCCATCTCCTATGATATGGAAATTAGGTGATGTGGGAACAATGGACACAGGATGACTCCCTGCCGTGACCCTGTGGTAGGAGCTGCTATCTAATTAGCAAGCTTGGAAGTATCCAGACAGAACGACTCCAGTAAAAAATGGTTCATATCTCGCAAGCCATATTTCCGATAAATATGGCAACCATAAAAATGGTGTCTCCGCATGCGGACGATGCTGGCACACCCTTTTTATGGGAGCGGGAGCTTGGGAAATACCCCAGGCGTGATATCAGCCAATGGGGAACTGGCAGACAGGTCATGAGTCCCCTCATTCTGTAGCTAAATTCATAACTGTCACAATGAGAGCGTTGGCGTCCGCCTACGACGCTCCCAGGCAAAGTTATGGCCCATATTCCATGTTGTGGATTGTCCATAACTCCAGCCAGGGGTGGAGCAGTGCTCCCTCTGAGGTCACTAAGGTAGGAGGGGACCTGGATTTGCCCAGGTTGATAACCCTACTTCGGCCATTTTCCAGTGTTCTTTCGCTGGGGGTCACGTGCAGGAAACATCTGTGGGAGTTCCTAGAAACCTGGTCTACAGCGCCCCCCTGTGGCCAGACGCACAAGGTAACTGATTGAATTGCATACCTGTTTGTAAACCATGCTTTATCTGTAACTGTACTCTGACATATGTATATTCTGTAGATCTCCTATTGTATATATTGTAGTTTCTAGTGTGGCTTTAGGCCGATTAAATTATATAATTAATCTTGGGCTGTTCTGTTATCTCGATCTTGAATCCCACGTCTGTGTGTTCGGCTAATAGTTACCGTGAAGCGGTTGGTGGCAGCGAGTTGTGCCAAGGATTATTGTGGGGAGGCCAGTGAGATTCGGGGAGGTTTTATATATTCCGCCCGCGGAGGTCGGGGGAATATATACCCTACTCTCACCGGGGACCCTTCAATAATCGGCATAAGTAGTATAGCGGCCTCCTTGCTTATTGTTGGGCAATTCCATAATTGGCCTGACTATAAGAGGGGCGCTAGAGAGCGCGTCACGTGCTCTGTCTGTCGGTCGGGAGGTATAAAGGAGGGGTGACCCCCACTTGTTACCCCCCGATTGTGACGTACTGGTAGCCAGCGCGGGGGATTTCTGAGTGACCCCCCCGGTGGTTTGTGACATATTGGTGGCATAGCGGTGGGATCGAGATAATAGTGTGTGTGAGTGTGAGACCCATACTCCCAGACACTAAAGACTGCCTGCAGCAGCTGTGGCTGCTGGGGTCTTCAGACCAGACCAACACTAGAGTGTCAGAGTGCAGATACTGTAAGGTGTGTGGAGGCATCAGGTGTCAGTTCTGTGTCAGTGACCAAAGTCTGCAACAATGGCTGAGAGCACCAGGAGCAAAGCCAAAGGAATGGCCGATGCTCAGGCCAGAGACGATGAGGAGGTTGTCCACGAGCCCTCCAGGAGCTCGACGCCAGAAAACCGTTCTGCAGAGGACAGCGCCCAACCTGGCAATTATGGACAAGATGAGGAGCAGCTCACCCAAGGGTCCTCAACGAGCCAGATGCCAGCCCTCCGCTCTGCAATGGACAGTGAAGCACCAGGCTCCGCAGCGGGCCGCAGATCACCACGTGCCATTCCACCGAGCCTGGGAGGCTCGGATAGCCTTCTTCAAATGGCTATGGCCCTTCTCCAGGCTGGAGACCGGGATACCTACGAGATACTCATGGCCGAGCGTGAGCGACAGGCAGCGCGTGACGCTGAGGCTGCGGAGCGGCAAGCAGTGCGTGAGGCTGCGGAGCGGCAAGCAGCACGTGAAGAGCGCCAGGCAGAGCGTGACTACCAGCTGCAGCTAGCTCAGCTCCGGCCCTCATCAGCCACACGTGACCTTCAAGACACCAAACTTCCAAAGGTCCGTGTTGAGGACTTCCCAGTGCTGGAGAAGGATGGAGACTTGGACTCTTTCTTGACTGCTTTTGAACGGACTTGCCTGCAGCACCATCTGGACAAGGACCAGTGGGCCAAATACCTGACCCCCCGTTTAAGGGGTAAGGCCCTGGATGTCCTTGGGGACTTGCCTGCTGAGGCAGATCAGGGCTACGACACCATCAAGCGGGCCCTGATCCAACAGTACAACCTCACTCCAGAGTCCTACCGCAAGAAGTTCCGGAGCCTACAGAAGGGACCAAAGGACTCCTGGGCTGACCACCGGCGGGCACTTGCCCGAGCTGCCGACCACTGGACCCAAGGCCTGCAGCTTTCCACCGGACCGGAGATCCTGGACTTGTTCATCACGGAGCAACTCTTGTGGAACTGCCCTGAGGATCTCCGCCAGTTCATCCGAGACCAGAAGCCAAAGGGGTCCACGGCTACAGCTGCCCTTGCCGATGACTACACCAACAACCGGGCCCCTGAGGCCAGGAGAGCAGCCACCAGCAGCACCTGGAGAGGGGGTAAGATGAACTCTGCGACTGCCCCACCTGCCCCTAGACTGCAGGGGGTGTCCCCCTCAACTCCCCTCTCCAGGCCCGTGGCAGAACCAAGACGGTGCCACCAGTGCAACCTACCTGGACACTTCAAGGCCATGTGCCCTCAGCGTCCCAAGGCCCCGGCTCCGTCCCCGTCCCAAGGGCCGCCCAAGGTGTATTGTGTGGGTGGGGGTGGTGGTAGGTCCCTGGACAGCTTCCAACCTGTCACCGTCGGCCGGTCTGTGACCATGGGACTGCGAGACAGCGCCTCGGAGGTGACTCTGGTGCGGCCTGAGATGGTGTCCCCCCAAGACTTGATCCCGGGAAAAACCCTCGCTGTCTCCGGGATTGGAGGCATTGACCCGGCGCTGCCTGTTGCTGACATTTATGTGGACTGGGGCGCAGGGCGAGGGGTGAGGGAGGTGGGGGTAACTGATCGGATCCCTGCAAACGTGCTACTTGGGGCAGATAACCTCCCAGTTTGGGCCCCCCCCAAGGGCTGAACCTTCAGCCCGTACTGACATGACTCCTAACAATGTTAATGTGTTATCTATGAATGATGTAAGGGAGGAGGGAGTGAACTCTGATATTTCTGCTTGCATAGACACACACTCAGCTGCAGCTGTGACAGGGGAGGGGGTCAGAGAAAGGTGTGACAATGCCTCTACAAGTAACCAGCCTGTGAGCTGGGATCTGTTGCCCTCTGCAGGGATAAGCAGAGAGCAGGGTGCTGCAGGGGGAGGACCAGTGTGTGGGGTGGGGGCTACCACAGCAAATGTGGGGTCCCCAGAGATTTCACAGCGGGGTTCTGTTGCTGCAGGAGGGGAACAGGCAGGTGAGATTGGGGCCGGTCCAGGAGCGGAAGTGCTCCCAGGTAAGATCTCGGTGCATGGTTCCCCCACAACCGGGGTGTCAGGAAGCCAGGTAGGTCTGCCTGAACCGGCGACTTGGTCAGGAACGGAGGAGGAGCAGGCACGACCCACGGTCGCAGCGGCTGTGGCCGCTGTCACCCGCAGTGGGAGTGCTGGAAGCCAAGGGGCCTCCCGGAGGTCCGATAGCTCTTCCCCTTCTGACCAAGTGGCAGCCGAGTCAGGTGGAGGCCAGGACACAGGTCCCGGGGTACTGACTGAAGATGTGACAGTCTCGTCGATTCTGGCCACATCTAGTCAGGGGTTTCAGGCAGCGTTAGAAGCTGACGACAGCCTGAAAGCTCTTAAGGAGCAGGCGGCACAGCCTCCCTCGGACCCGGAGCGAGTGGTCTGGGACCAAGGACGGCTGTACCGGGCCACGGTCCAGCAGGGTTCACCGGAGGCGTGGCTCAGGGACCGACAGTTGGTGGTACCCTATCCGTTCCGGACGGAGTTGTTGCGGATCGCACATGAGATTCCGATGGCCGGACACCTAGGGATCGCTAAGACCAAGGCCAGGTTAAACCAGCATTTCTACTGGCCAAAAATGGGGGCCGATGTGGCTGCCTACTGCCGTTCGTGTGAAACCTGTCAGAGAGTGGGGAAGGCGGGGCCACACCCCAAAGCCCCACTGGTATCTCTGCCCATCATCGATGAGCCTTTCAGGAGGGTGGCTGTGGATCTGGTCGGCCCGCTGGCCATCCCCAGCAGCTCCGGGAAACGCTTCATACTGACGGTAGTGGACTATGCCACCCGGTACCCAGAAGCAGTGGCCTTGTCGTCCATTCGGGCTGACAAGGTGGCCACCGCATTGCTGGAGATTTTCTCCCGAGTGGGTTTTCCCCAGGAAATGCTCACTGACCGGGGGACCCAATTCATGTCCCAGCTGATGGAGGCCCTCTGTAAGCAAGTCCAGGTGCGACATCTGGTGGCCAGCCCGTACCATCCACAGACTAATGGCCTGTGCGAGCGGTTCAATGGCACCTTAAAGCAGATGCTTAAGATGTTGGTCGACTCCCATGGGCGTGACTGGGAGCGGTATCTCCCACACCTGTTATTTGCTTACCGGGAGGTTCCACAGGCCTCAACAGGATTCTCACCGTTTGAGCTCCTGTACGGGCGACGTGTGCGGGGCCCCCTGGCTCTGGTGAAAGAGGCTTGGGAAGGGGATTTGGCCACCCCTGGAGTGTCGGTTATCGAGTATGTCATGCGCTTCCGGGACAAAATGCAGGCCTTGACGCAACTGGTACACGACAATATGGCTCAAGCCCAGGCCGATCAGAAGCGTTGGTACGGCCAGAACGCTTGTGAGAGGACCTACCAAGTGGGTCAAGAGGTGTGGGTACTGGTCCCCGTACCACAGGACAAGCTTCAGGCAGCCTGGGAAGGCCCATACCTCGTGTACCAGCAGCTCAACCCTGTGACGTACCTGGTCACCCTGGACCCTGCCCGTGGAAGGCGGAAGCCCTTCCATGTGAACATGATGAAGGCACATCATGAGCGGGAGGCATGTGCGCTCCCCGTGTGCAACCTGCCCGAGGAGGGAGAAGCGGAGACCCTCTTGGATATGCTAGCCCAGGTTAGGGCAGGCGGATCCATTGAGGATGTGGAGGTTGGCCACCAGCTCTTGGAGGACCAACGGTCCCAGCTGTGGGCCACCCTACACCCCTTCCGGGGGTTGTTTACCAACCAGCCCGGAAGGACTAACTTGGCTGTCCATCACGTGGACACTGGGGATCATCCCCCGATCAGGCGTTCAGCATATCGGGTCTCCCTGGAGGTGCAGCAACACATGCGCCAGGAGATTGACGAGATGCTGAAGCTGGGGGTGATCCAGGCATCCAACAGCGCTTGGGCCTCGCCTGTAGTCCTCGTCCCTAAGAAGGACCGAACCACTCGGTTCTGCGTGGACTACAGGGGGCTCAATGCTGTCACGGTCGCCGATGCGTACCCAATGCCACGCATCGATGACCTGCTCGATCAGTTGGCCGGGGCTCAGTACCTGACCATCATGGACCTGAGCCGGGGATATTGGCAGATCCCCCTGACTCGCAAGGCCAGGGAACGCTCTGCCTTTATTACCCCATTTGGACTATACGAGTCCACGGTGATGCCATTCGGGATGAGGAATGCCCCTGCCACTTTCCAGCGGATGGTCAACACCCTGCTCAAGGGACTTGAAGGGTACGCGGCCGCGTACCTGGATGACATTGCCGTCTTCAGTCCCACCTGGGAGGACCACCTAGAGCATCTAGCACAGGTGCTCAGGCGGATCCACCGGGCAGGTTTGACCATCAAGCCGGGAAAGTGTCAGCTGGCCATGAGCGAGGTCCAGTACCTCGGTCACCGGGTAGGTGGGAGAACACTGAAGCCCGAGCCTGAGAAAGTGGAAGCCATCGCATCCTGGCCCACCCCCAGGACCAAGAAGCAGGTGATGTCCTTCTTGGGGACCGCTGGGTACTATAGGAGGTTTGTTCCATGCTATAGTAGCCTGGCAAAGCCCTTGACGGACCTCACCAAGAAGAAGCTGCCCTCTGCAGTCGATTGGACAATGGACTGCGAGACAGCCTTCCGGGCCCTAAAGGACGCCCTGTCCAGCCCGCCCGTGCTACAGGCAGCCGACTTCACGCGGCCGTTTGTAGTACAGACCGACGCCAGTGACTTCGGCCTCGGTGCGGTGCTCAGCCAGGTGGACTCTGCGAGCCAAGAGCACCCAGTCTTGTACCTGAGCAGGAAGCTGTTACCACGGGAAGTGGCCTATTCCACGATGGAAAAGGAGTGCCTGGCCATAGTGTGGGCCCTGCAGCGTCTGCAACCCTATCTATACGGGCGCCACTTCATCGTGGAGACGGACCACAATCCCCTCAGCTGGTTGCACACCGTCTCTGGGACGAATGGGCGATTGTTGCGATGGAGCCTTGCGCTCCAGCAATACAACTTCACCATTCGCCACAAAAGGGGCCGGGACCACGGTAACGCAGACGGGCTGTCCCGACAAGGAGAGGTCGCGGACGGGCGCACGGGGGAACACCGGAGTGTGCTGCCCCCTAGCGCCCTCAAAAGGGGGGAGGTGTGAGGCAAATCCCGGGATATGAAGATGAATTATGACTTCCAGTCATAATCGCTCATCACTCCCTGGCAGTGCCCCCCTCCCTTCTTGTCCTCAATGTCCAGCATCTGTGAAGGTGTCACATCCCATGGCCATCTCCTATGATATGGAAATTAGGTGATGTGGGAACAATGGACACAGGATGACTCCCTGCCGTGACCCTGTGGTAGGAGCTGCTATCTAATTAGCAAGCTTGGAAGTATCCAGACAGAACGACTCCAGTAAAAAATGGTTCATATCTCGCAAGCCATATTTCCGATAAATATGGCAACCATAAAAATGGTGTCTCCGCATGCGGACGATGCTGGCACACCCTTTTTATGGGAGCGGGAGCTTGGGAAATACCCCAGGCGTGATATCAGCCAATGGGGAACTGGCAGACAGGTCATGAGTCCCCTCATTCTGTAGCTAAATTCATAACTGTCACAATGAGAGCGTTGGCGTCCGCCTACGACGCTCCCAGGCAAAGTTATGGCCCATATTCCATGTTGTGGATTGTCCATAACTCCAGCCAGGGGTGGAGCAGTGCTCCCTCTGAGGTCACTAAGGTAGGAGGGGACCTGGATTTGCCCAGGTTGATAACCCTACTTCGGCCATTTTCCAGTGTTCTTTCGCTGGGGGTCACGTGCAGGAAACATCTGTGGGAGTTCCTAGAAACCTGGTCTACAGCGCCCCCCTGTGGCCAGACGCACAAGGTAACTGATTGAATTGCATACCTGTTTGTAAACCATGCTTTATCTGTAACTGTACTCTGACATATGTATATTCTGTAGATCTCCTATTGTATATATTGTAGTTTCTAGTGTGGCTTTAGGCCGATTAAATTATATAATTAATCTTGGGCTGTTCTGTTATCTCGATCTTGAATCCCACGTCTGTGTGTTCGGCTAATAGTTACCGTGAAGCGGTTGGTGGCAGCGAGTTGTGCCAAGGATTATTGTGGGGAGGCCAGTGAGATTCGGGGAGGTTTTATATATTCCGCCCGCGGAGGTCGGGGGAATATATACCCTACTCTCACCGGGGACCCTTCAATAATCGGCATAAGTAGTATAGCGGCCTCCTTGCTTATTGTTGGGCAATTCCATAATTGGCCTGACTATAAGAGGGGCGCTAGAGAGCGCGTCACGTGCTCTGTCTGTCGGTCGGGAGGTATAAAGGAGGGGTGACCCCCACTTGTTACCCCCCGATTGTGACGTACTGGTAGCCAGCGCGGGGGATTTCTGAGTGACCCCCCCCGGTGGTTTGTGACAGTGACAAATGTGCCTTAACGCTCTAAAGTCTCGCCTACCTCCTTTTCTCTTTCTTCTCTATCTCTTTTTCTTTCGCTCCCTTTTTCTCTCTCTTTTTCATGCTTATCACTTTTTCCCCTTTTATTATCTGCTAATGCTTTTTTTCTTTTCGTCACGACAGCACCCACGAGAGAGGGATCCGCCCCCTTCAGGACAGGAAACCTACAGATAAAAAGGGGCGGTCCCCCTCCCCCATCATCAGTTGGTTTCCTGTCCTGCATGGATCGGAACCTACAGTACCTGGGTCCAGTTGAGTCCGTGCAGTCTCCGGGGGAACGGCGGAGCTCAGGATCTGGAAGCACGGTCGGTGGAGCTCCCCTCGTGGACTCCGTCCTCCGGTGCACCTCGTCCTCTTTCTCTTGGTCCGGCTTTGCCTCCAGGGAAAAGACGCCTGCAAAAGAGCGCTGGTAAGTATGCTGCGCGCGGACCGGAGGCTCTCCCTGTGCCATGTGCCTGCTTCTTCCGGGTTGCACAGCACGTGTGCGCGGCGGGGGGTGTGTCCCGGGTCCTGCCGCGTCGACGCGCGCTCTCTGCTGCAGTGACCTGGAAGTGCACAGGAGCACTTCCGGGGTGGAACGGACCGGGGAGGTACCTGGAGAAGCCCGCGGACCCCTCCATCCTGAGCCGGACGCTGCGAGTGACGGTGAGTTGCTGTACGCGGTCGGGCCGGAGACTCTCCCTGTGTCGCGTGCCTGCAACTTCCGGCTGCACGGCGTGTGCTCACGGGAGGGGGTGTGTCCGGAGCCTGCCGCGTCCGCGCTCGGTCTCCGCGGCGGTAGCCCGGAAGTGCTACTCCTCCTGCGGCTTGGAGGATCGGAGAGGAGTCTCTGCCAGTCCTTCCCCCTGGCCACCAGTCCGGGGTCGATACCTCTCTGGGTAGAGGTCCCTCAGCCTTCAGCACACCATCTAAAAATACTGTGGTATTACTGGCCGTGACTCCACTGCTCCCAGTAAAAGGCGACACAGTGGAGTCTGCACTGGGGGGTGCACAGGGGTTTTTTCGGGGCCTCTGAACTGATTCATGCTTCATGCTCTTATGCACTGCCTAGGCCTCATGCATTACCGTTTGCTTCAGGCCCAGAAGCCAGGCCTTGGAACTTTTGTGCTGAGTTTATACCGTGTGGCTGTTGTTGCTGTCTCATGTTCTATTTGGGCCGGCAGTCTCATATTTGAGCTTCCGAAATTCTCTGTTGCTCCTCCTTTCTGTGGTTGCATGGCCCTTGTATGTTCCCACTATTATATCACCGGTCTACTCCTTCTGTTCTGGGGCACATATTGTGGTTCTTGCACGCTCTATGGGATGTGGGACCTTCACCTCAGCTGGATCTCAGGGTGGATTAATTGGTTCAGGTGGGACTAATCTGACTCTTGACAGCCTTTCTCTGGGTAGGTTTCTCCTGGGACCACGGTCTTTCTTGTGGGCAAGTCTGCTGTGCTTTCCTGTTCAAGGCTCCGCCTGCACCTCTGGCTTTGCACGTTTGGTGTCTCAGGGCTCACTGCTTAGGCCTTTGAATTTCATGGAGCACCCTGGCTCTCTGCCTCACTGGTGTACCCTCCTGGACTGTGCTCGGGGCCTCTGTGGCCTCTGGGCCTCCTGGCCTCGTGCCTCCTGGCCTCTGGGCCTCAGGCCTCTGTGCCTCCTGGCCTCGGGTCTCTGTGCCTCCTGGCCTCTGTGCCTCCTGGCCTCTGTGCCTCCTGGCCTCGGGCCTCTGTGCCTCCTGGCCTCGGGCCTCTGTGCCTCCTGGCCTCGGGCCTCTGTGCCTCCTGGCCTCTGTGCCTCCTGGCCTCTGTGCCTCCTGGCCTCGGGCCTCTGTGCCTCCTGGCCTCGGGCCTCTGTGCCTCCTGGCCTCGGGTCTCTGTGCCTCCTGGCCTCTGTGCCCCCTGGCCTTGGGCCTCTGTGCCTCCTGGCCTTGGGCCTCTGTGCCTCCTGGCCTTGGGCCTCTGTGCCTCCTGGCCTTGGGCCTCTGTGCCTCCTGGCCTCGGGCCTCTGTGCCTCCTGGCCTCGGGCCTCTGTGCCTCCTGGCCTCGGACCTCTGTGTCTCCTGCCTCCGTGCCTCGTGCTTCCTGGCCGCGTGCCTCTGTTGCCTCCTGGCCTCGTGCCTCCTGCCTCTGTGCCTCCGGGTCTCGTGCTTCCTGGCCTCGTGCCTCTGTGCTTCCTGGCCTCGTGCCTCTGTGCCTCCTGGCCTCGTGCCTCTGTGCCTCCTGGCCTCTGTGCCTTCTGGCCTCTGTGGCCTCGGGGCTTCCTGGTCTCGGGGCCTCCTGGTCTCTGGACCTCCTGGCCTCTGTGGCCTCTGTAGCTTCCTGGCCTCTGTGCCTCCTGGCCTCTGTGCCTCCTGGCCTCTGTGCTTCCTGGCCTCTGTGGCCTCGGGGCTTCCTGGCCTCGGGGCTTCCTGGTCTCGGGGCCTCCTGGTCTCTGGACCTCCTGGCCTCTGTGGCCTCTGTAGCTTCCTGGCCTCTGTGCCTCCTGGCCTCTGTGCTTCCTGGCCTCTGTGGCCTCCTGGCCTCTGTGGCCTCCTGGCCTCTGGGCCTCCTGGCCTCGTGCCTCTGTGTCTCCTGGCCTCCTGCCCTCTGTGCCTCCTGCCCTCTGTGCCTCCTGCCCTCTGTGCCTCCTGCCCTCTGTGCCTCGGGGCCTCTGTGCCTCGGGGCCTCTGTGCCTCGGGGCCTCTGTGCCTCGGGGCCTCTTGGCCTCGGGGCCTCTTGGCCTCGGGGCCTCCTGGCCTCGGTGGCCTTTTGGCCGCATGGGCCTCTGGGCCTGTGTTTTTGGTCTTGCGCCTCTGCCCTGGCGCCTTGTGCCTCTTGTCTTGTGCTTCTGACCTCGTGCCTCTGGCCTGCCCCCTCTGCGTCTCTAAGCCTTGCGCTTCTGTTCTTTACTCCTTTGCGCCTCTCACGCCTTGCACCTCCATGGCCTTGCGCCCTGGCTTCATGCTTCGCCTCTTGAGTCTCTAGTCTTGCATCCAGACATGGGGGGGGGGGGGGGGACTCCTGAACGGGAGGTGTGCCGCCCTTTTCTTTCGGACTGGTTTCCTGTCCTCGCTGGGCGGATCCCTCTCTCGGGGCAGCGGGAGGAACAGGCTCAGATATTCCTTTATTGCTCCCTTCTGGCCCAGGCGTCCCTGGTTCTCCCTCCTGAGTCACGTGTCAGTCACGGACCCCTGGGTTCTTCCGTCCCGGCCAGCCCTCCTGTCACAGGGTCCTTTCCTTCATCCCCGCGTCAAGGGACTCCACTTGGCGGCGTGCATTTTGACAGGGTGTTGCTAACATCCCATCCCTGCTGCAAAGTAGACCGCCAGTCAACACCCGACAGTATGGTCGGATCTGGATACTCTTCCTTGCCTCCCTTCCTGACTCCTCGCCTGCTGTGGTCCCGATCTCCTCTCTTCTGGCGTTCTCCAGTCGAGAAGGGTTATGGGTCTATCGGTCAGTGCCCTCAAGGTGCTTGTTTTTGCTCTGGGCGCCCTGTTCAGTTCCCATATTACGGGTAACGGTGGGTTATGCACTTCATTACGGCTTGTGGGCACAGCCGGCTGGTCCGTGTAGCCGGCGCACCTCCCTGGGATCTTGCTCTGGGTTTGGACGCCCTGACCCTTGCACCCTTCGAGCCCCTCTCCTCCTCGTCCTGTATGTTGCTGTCCCTGAATCCCTGCCCCTTAGTCGCCCTTGCTTCTGCCAGGCGTGTTCGCGACCGTCAGGCCCTGTCCGTAGATCCTCCTTTCCTTGGGATATTCCGGATCGGATTGTTCTTCAGACGGACCCGGCTTCTTGCCCAAGGTGGCGTCCCAGTTTCACCTCAGTCGAGTGCTCATTCTCCCTTCCTTCTTTCTGCCCTTCTCCCTTCCTTCGTTTTCGCAACCTAGACGTGGGGGACCCTGTTCTCACCTATGTCGCTAGGACGGCCCCTTGGCGGCAGGATAGGACTTTGTTTATTGTCTTTCAGGTTTCCAGACGAGGTCCTCGAGTAGCACTACATGCCTTGGCCCGATGGCTGAGGGATGCTGTTTCCATCGCATATGTGGTGAAGCAAGAACCTCTGACCTCCTCGGTGAAGGATCGTTCTCCTAAGGCGGTGGCCTCCTCTTGGGTGGCCATGGCAGACGTCTCCATCAACTGTATTTGTAAGGCTGCGACCTGGTCCTCTCTTTCCACCTTTTCCAAGCACTACCGGCTGGACCTTTGTTCTTCCGCTGACCTTGCGTTTGGGAGCTTGGTCCTTCTCACGGTTATCCCACCCTTAGTGTGTATTCTCTCTAAGTCTCTCGTGGGTGCTGTCGTGACGAAAGGAAAAGACTAAATTACTTACCGGTAATGGGATTTTCCAGAGTCCACGACAGCACCCTTTACACCCCTGCCCTTCCTTTATTTGTTTTTTCACCCTTCGGTGTCCTAGGGATTTGTTTTGTTTACTAATTCATTGGCGGTTCCTCTCCCGTTCTCTGCAACCAACTGATGGGGGAGGGGGACCGCCCCTTTTTATCTGTAGGTTTCCTGTCCTGAAGGGGGCGGATCCCTCTCTCGTGGGTGCTGTCGTGGACTCTGGAAAATCCCATTACCGGTAAGTAATTTAGTCTTTTTTTTTCTCTCTCTTTTTCTTCTCTTAATGACGGTTTTAGGAGCTTGATAAATTTATAAAGGCTGTTTAGGGGCAAGGAGTTAATAGCCAATAGAGGGGGAGAGGTGACTTAGTGGGGTGGCTTCATGGAGAGCTTGACTTAAAGCAGGGGTTTGAAAAGAGTCTCAATCATCTCAGAAAAAATGGAAGACGTTAATTGTATTTGTGAAGTTGGGGATGGGAGGGGTTATATACAGTTGGGGGAGGGGAGGGGAGGGGAGGGGAAGAGAGTTGGGGAATTCATGCGACACGGCCTGAAAAAGGAACTGTTGATTTTGGGGATCATGGTTAAGCTCATTACGTGGAATGTTAAGGGACTCAGATCGCCGCACAAACGAAATATGATACTACGTCATCTCAAGAAGCTTAAGGTTGATATTGCTTTATTACAGGAGACACACTTGCAAAAGGATGAGTTCTTCCGTATGAACAAGATGTGGGTGGGAAGGGTATATGGGTCGGCCTCAAAAGGTAGGAAAAGGTAGGGGACTCAGACATGGCGAAAGTGCGCAGCGTGTCACATTCTCAGATCCTGCCCTCCCCTGTCTCTCCAATGCATGCTGCAGCTGTAAATATTGGTAGAAAAATATATGTGGGAGGTGAAACTCAGTCCAAAATTGCTCAAAGCTCTTAAAGAGAACCTGTCAGGTAATTTGTGTTCTGACCTACAAGCTGGGTGATGTGGGGCCTAGTAACCCCTTCCTACCCATCCCTGTGTTGCAATAATGTGTAATGTGCATGTATAAAAATATGTTTTATTACTTATGTGTACCCTATGTAAATGATCAGAGGGTCTAGCCCATAGGCGTCGCATTGTCCCATGGGCATTAGAATGTTTTCTGTGGTAACACGGCCCTGTGGGCGTGATACCATGGATATACATGAGTGACATCCCCATCGCTCCTTGAGATTCCGCACGTGAACACTTACCATTTTCTCAGCCTTGTTATCTGGGTACTTGCTTCTTGTCTTCAGACGCGCTCTGCGCATGACCTGAGCCGCAAGAGTCTTCTGAGCATGTGCAGTGCGCGTCCAGATAACAAGGCTGCGGGAATGGTAAGTGCGCATGCGCAGGATCTCAAGAAGCAACAGTACATCGCTCATGTAACTCCATGGTATCGCGCCCACAGGGGCGTTGTACCACGGGAAACGTGCAAACGCCCACAGGGCGATGCGATGCCCATGGGGCTAGAGCCTCTGCTCATTTATATAGGGTACACATAAGTAATAAAACATTTTTATACATGCATATTACACAATATTACAACACAAGGATGGGTAGGAAAGGGTTACTTGGCCACGTATCACACTGCTACTAGGTTAGAACACATAAGTTACATGACAGGTTCCCCTTGAGGACATTATTTTGCAGTTAGTCCTAAGACCGGATCTCTGCCAAAATTCCCGAATAAGATCCATCGCCGGCGAAATTGAGGAGTGCACTCTGTCGAGGAATAAAAGCAAATCGTCCGCATATAAAGATATCTTCTATTCTATAGCTCCGCATTTAAATCCCATAACCTCCTTGGACATCAATATTGCGACCGCCAATGGCTTAATTGCAGTAGCGAATAGTAGGGGAGAGAGCAGGCAACCCAGTCTAGTAGCTCTTCTCAGAGGGATCACACCTTCGTCATCCTTTCGTCGCATTTTCAAATCTCGCGCCTGTGCAGTTAGGTCGGCTCGCGCAGGCGCAGTTCTGCCATATCGCGGGCAGAGCAGAAAACAGCTGCCATCGCTCGCGTCGGTGAGCTAAATGCGCAGGCGCGAGATTATGGGCGGATACGGGCATGGCGCTGGTGAGGTCATGCACAGCGCCGATCTCACCTGCGCCATGCTCGTACCCGACCATAATCTCGCGCCTGCGCATCTGGCTCACCGGCGCGAGCTAGGGCAGCTATATTTTCTGCTCTGACCGCGATATGGCAGAGCGAACTGCGCTTGCGCAAGCCGACCTAACTGCACAGGCGCGAGATTTGAAAATGCGAAGAGATAATGACGGAGGTGTCATCCGGTCAATCAAGGAAGAAGGACGCCGATCAGCGGCAGGAGGGGGGACAGGAGCAGAGAATGAGCCCGCCCATCTGGCCAACCAAGGTAATTAGCATACCTAAGGGCCACGTTTTATAAAGTTATTTTTGGGGTCTGGAAGGGGAGTCAGGGCCAAGGTGCACCTTCATAGAATGCAGCCCAGGAGCTGCAGAAGGGGATTCTTTTAGTTTAATAGGGAAATATCTGGTGACAGGTTCCCTTTAAGCCTCCAGACAGGTCTAGGCAGGGTGAGGGGGTTCCCCATGAAAGTTTAGCGTGCAGTTGCGAATGGTCAGACACGCTTCTAGGCAAATAAATTACTGTGTGTGTATGAGGTCATTAGTGCATTACCAATGGCCAAGGTCTATCCGTGACATAGAACGGTGTGAGCTACAGTAACAGGAAAACTGCTGAGCTGTGGGATTTTTAACCCCTTAAGGACAAAGCCAATTTTGTACTTAATGACGAGGCCATTTTTTGCAATTCTGACCAGTGTCACTTTATGAGGTTATAATTCTGGAGCTTCATCGGATCCCTTTGATTCTAAAATGTTTTTTTTTTGTGACATATTGGACTTCAGGAAAGTTATAAATTTAGGACGATATATTTTGCATTTATTTGAGAAAAAATTGGAAATTTGACGGAAAATTTGAAAATTTTGCAATTTTCAAACTTTTAATTTTTTTAAACAACATTTTTTGGGGCTAGGAAGTTAGAAGAGGTCAAAGTTCATCAGCAATTTTTCATTTTTTCAACAAAAATTACAAAACCCTTTTTTTCAAGACCACATCACATTTGAATTGACTTTGATGGGCGTAACACTATTCTAAAAACTGCACCCCTCAAAGTGCTCAGAACCACATGCAAAAAGTTTATTAACCCTTGAGGTGCCCCACAGGAACTAAAGCAATGTGGAATGAAAAAAAAAAAATATTTTACCTAAAAATGTTGCTCTGGCCCCAATTTATTCACTTTTAGAAGAAATAACACAACAAAATGGATCACAATTTTTTTTCCTCAGTTTCTCCTGAGCGCACTGATCTCCCATATGTGGCCAAAAACCTCTGTTTGGACAAATGAGAGGGCTTGGAACAGAAGGAACAATATTTGAACTTTGGAACACAAATGTGGCCGGAATGCGGGCACCATGTTGTATTTGCAAGGCCCCTAAGATACCTAAACAGCAGAAACCCCCACAAGTGACCCCATTTTGGAAACTTGACCCTGCAAGAATTTTACATAGGGGTATAGTGAGCATTTTGAGCCCGCAGATACTTTGACCAATATTTTTTTTCTTCATTTCTTTGATTTGGTTTCCTTTATCTACTTGTCTGATTTTCGAAATATAATAAATTCTGAAAAGTTCATAAATTTTCAATCTCCATAGTGTGTGTGTGTATATATATATATATATATATATATATATATATATATATATATATATATATATATATATATATATATATGTATATATGTATGTATTTTTTTTTTTATTCTCTCTGCTTGGATTGTGCAGATAACTAAATTGTCAGAGAAGCTCCTCTATGTTTGGGATTAAAGAAGTGTAAAATGGCGCGATGCCTTCACCTGTCTCTACATCCACATGGCCGTGTAACATAAATTCTGATGTCTGCTCTTGATTCTAACGGATCTTAATATTGTATGAAAATCCCTATGTAAATGAGTCCAGGGAATAAATAACTGACCGTGACTCCCCGGAGATCCACACAGACACCTAAGTGTATTATCTGTGTCAGGACTAATAAAGGTGATCAGAAAACCAACAATCGAGACTTTACTACTCTCTACTTTACAATACAAAGAGTCAGATCAATTAATCTGGTCAGGACAGCATAGCTAACTCTGCTCTACTTCTGTTGAAGAACTACAAGTGACAGCAAGTCCTGTATAATTCAGGTGAGGTATTGTAGTTCTATAAATACAGCTACAATACTAAAATATAATATTAACAATCATGATATTCAGCTGCTTGTGGAGATTTGATAAAGCAGAAGCCCCAGACCAAGATATAATATAAAGGACCATCAGAAAGGAAACTTGGTTTTCCCGGTCAGTATCTGCAGCAAGTTACCCAAAATCAGTACAGGTTATATACACACAAGAGAAAGAAAAGCACCAAAGATTTCATGTCTGGAACGTCACCGTGACAAGAAGCCTATTGTGAGGTAAATCCGGAGAGATGACGATAAATCATGATATTCAAGTATGTCAGGAAGCCCTCTCCTGGTGTCACCCCCCCTTTCCTTCACACAACTGGTTTAGCAACAAATTCCATGGCCATGTCCTGTGATATGGAAATTAGGTGGCTTTAGGACAATGGACACAGGATGACTCCCTGCCGTGACCCTGTAGTGGGGGCTGCTAGCTAGTTAGCAAGGCTATGGAACTAGCAGACAGAACGACTCCAGTAAAAAATGGTTCATATCTCGCAAGCCATATTTCCGATAAATATGGCAACCATAAAAATGGTGTCTCCGCATGTGGACGATGCCGGCACACCCTTTTTATGGGAGCAGGACATTGGGAAATGCCCCAGGCGTGATATCAGCCAATGGGGAACTGGCAGACAGGTCATGAGTCCCCTCGTTCTGTAGCTAAATTCATAACTGTCACAATGAGAGCGTTGGCGTCCGCCTACGACGCTCCCAGGCAAAGTTATGGCCAATATCCCCTTTGCTGGATAATTCTGATCCATGCAGGGGGAGTGGCAGTGCTTCCCTGTGAGGTCACTAAGGTAGGAGGGGACCTGGATCTGCCCAGGTTGATAACCCTACTTCGGCCATTTTCCAGGGTTCTTTCGCTGGGGTCACGTGTAGGAAACATCTGTGGGAGTTCCTGGAAACCTGGTCTACAGCGCCCCCCTGTGGCCAGACGCAACAAGGTAACTGCTGGAACTGTGTATGCCTGTTTGTAACCCATGCTTTGTCTGTAACTGTACTCTGACATAACTGTATATTCTGTAGATTCCCTATTGTATATATTGTAGTTTCTAGTGTGCTTTAGGCTGATTAAATTATATAATTAATCTTGGGCTGTTCTGTTATCTCGATCTTGAATCCCACGTCTGTGTGTTCGGCTAATAGTTACCGTAAATCGGTTGGTGGCAGCGAATTGTGCCAAGGATTATTGTGGGGAGGCCAGTGAGATTCGGGGAGATTTTATATATTCCGCCCGCGGAGGTCGGGGGAATATATACCTTACTCTCACCGGGGACCCTTCAATAATCGGCATAAGTAGTATAGCGGCCTCCTTGCTTATTGTCGGGCAATTCCATAATTGGCCTGACTATAAGAGGGGCGCTAGAGAGCGCGTCACGTGCTCTGTCTGTCGGTCGGGAGGTATAAAGGAGGGGTGACCCCCCACTTGTTACCCCCCGATTGTGACGTACTGGTAGCCAGCGCGGGGGATTTCTGAGTGACCCCCCCGGTGGTTCGTGACATATTGGTGGCATAGCGGTGGGATCGAGATAATAGTGTGTGTGAGTGTGAGACCCATACTCCCAGACACTAAAGACTGCCTGCAGCAGCTGTGGCTGCTGGGGTCTTCAGACTAGCTCAACACTAGAGTGTCAGAGTGCAGATACTGTAAGGTGTGTGGAGGCATCAGGTGTCAGTTCTGTGTCAGTGACCAAAAGTCTGCAAGAATGGCTGATGGCACCAGGAGCAGAGCTATGCAACTGGCCAATGCTAAGGCAGGAGCCGAAGAGAGGGAGGACGGTGCTGTGGACAGCAATGAGGAGGTTGCCCACGAGTCCTCCAGGAGCTCGACGCCAGAAAACCGTTCTGCCGAGGACATTGCGCAACCTGGCACTGCTGGACAAGATGAGGAGGAGCTCACCCAAGGTTCCTCAACGAGCCAGATGCCAGCCCTCCGCTCTGAAAGGGACAGTGAATCGCCTAGCTCTGCAGCGTGCCGCAGATCACCACGTGCCATTCCACCGAGCCTGGGAGGCTCGGATAGCCTTCTTCAAATGGCTATGGCCCTTCTCCAGGCTGGAGACCAGGAGGGCTACAAGGAACTCCTGGCAGAGCGCAGGGCAGAGCGGCACGCAGAGCGTGAGGCTGCGGAGCGAGAGCGGCAGGCAGCGCGTGAAGAGCGAGAGCGACAGGCAGACCGTGACTACCAGCTGCAGCTAGCTCAGCTCCGGCCCTCATCAGCCACATGTGACCTTCGAGACACCAAACTTCCAAAGGTCCGTGTTGAGGACTTCCCAGTGCTGGAGAAGGATGGAGACTTGGACTCTTTCTTGACTGCTTTTGAACGGACTTGCTTGCAGCACCATCTGGACAAGGACCAGTGGGCCAAATACCTGACCCCCCGTTTAAGGGGTAAGGCCCTGGATGTCCTTGGGGACTTGCCTGCTGAGGCAGATCAGGGCTACGACGCCATCAAGCGGGCCCTGATCCAACAGTACAACCTCACTCCAGAGTCCTACCGCAAGAAGTTCCGGAGCCTACAGAAGGGACCAAAGGACTCCTGGGCTGACCATCGGCGGGCACTTGCCCGAGCTGCCGACCACTGGACCCAAGGCCTGCAGCTTTCCACCGGACCGGAGATCCTGGACTTGTTCATCACGGAGCAACTCTTGTGGAACTGCCCTGAGGATCTCCGCCAGTTCATCCGAGACCAGAAGCCAAAGGGGTCCACGGCTACAGCTGCCCTTGCCGATGACTACACCAACAACCGGGCCCCTGAGGCCAGGAGAGCGGCCACCAGCAGCACCTGGAGAGGGGGTAAGATGAATTCTGCGACTGCCCCACCTGCCCCTAGACTGCAGGGGGTGTCCCCCTCAACTCCCCTCTCCAGGCCCGTGGCGGAACCAAGACGGTGCCACCAGTGCAACCTACCTGGACACTTCAAGGCCATGTGCCCTCAGCGTCCCAAGGCCCCGGCTCCGTCCCCGTCCCAAGGGCCGCCCAAGGTGTATTGTGTGGGTGGGGGTGGTGGTAGGTCCCTGGACAGCTTCCAACCTGTCACCGTCGGCCGGTCTGTGACCATAGGACTGCGAGACAGCGCCTCGGAAGTGACTCTGGTGCGGCCTGAGATGGTGTCCCCCCAAGACTTGATCCCTGGAAAAACCCTCGCTGTCTCCGGGATTGGAGGCACTGACCCAGCGCTGCCTGTTGCTAACATTTATGTGGACTGGGGCGCAGGGCGAGGGGTGAGGGAGGTGGGGGTAACTGATCGGATCCCTGCAAACGTGCTACTTGGGACAGATTTGGGGCAGATAACCTCCCAGTTTGGGCCCCCCCCAAGGGCTGAACCTTCAGCCAGTACTGACATGACTCCTAACAATGTTAATGTGTTATCTATGAATGATGTAAGGGAGGAGGGAGTGAACTCTGATATTTCTGCTTGCATAGACACCATAGACACACACTCAGCTGCAGCTGTGACAGGGGAGGGGGTCAGAGAAAGGTGTGACAATGCCTCTACAAGTAACCAGCCTGTGAGCTGGGATCTGTTGCCCTCTGCAGGGATAAGCAGAGAGCAGGGTGCTGCAGGGGGAGGACCAGTGTGTGGGGTGGGGGCTACCACAGCAAATGTGGGGTCCCCAGAGATTTCACAGCGGGGTTCTGTTGCTGCAGGAGGGGAACAGGCAGGTGAGATTGGGGCCGGTCCAGGAGCGGAAGTGCTCCCAGGTAAGATCTCGGTGCATGGTTCCCCCACAACCGGGGTGTCAGGAAGCCAGGTAGGTCTGCCTGAACCGGCGACTTGGTCAGGAACGGAGGAGGAGCAGGCACGACCCACGGTCGCAGCGGCTGTGGCCGCTGTCACCCGCAGTGGGAGTGCTGGAAGCCAAGGGGCCTCCCGGAGGTCCGATAGCTCTTCCCCTTCTGACCAAGTGGCAGCCGAGTCAGGTGGAGGCCAGGACACAGGTCCCGGGGTACTGACTGAAGATGTGACAGTCTCGTCGATTCTGGCCACATCTAGTCAGGGGTTTCAGGCAGCGTTAGAAGCTGACGACAGCCTGAAAGCTCTTAAGGAGCAGGCGGCACAGCCTCCCTCGGACTCGGACCCGGAGCGAGTGGTCTGGGACCAAGGACGGCTGTACCGGGCCACGGTCCAGCAGGGTTCACCGGAGGCGTGGCCCAGGGACCGACAGTTGGTGGTACCCTATCCGTTCCGGACGGAGTTGTTGCGGATCGCACATGAGATTCCGATGGCCGGACACCTAGGGATCGCTAAGACCAAGGCCAGGTTAAACCAGCATTTCTACTGGCCAAAAATGGGGGCCGATGTGGCTGCCTACTGCCGTTCGTGTGAAACCTGTCAGAGAGTGGGGAAGGCGGGGCCACACCCCAAAGCCCCACTAGTATCTCTGCCAATCATCGATGAGCCTTTCAGGAGGGTGGCTGTGGATCTGGTCGGCCCGCTGGCCATCACCAGCAGCTCCGGGAAACGCTTCCTACTGACGGTAGTGGACTATGCCAGCCGGTACCCAGAAGCAGTGGCCTTGTCGTCCATTCGGGCTGACAAGGTGGCCACCGCATTGCTGGAGATTTTCTCCCGAGTGGGTTTTCCCCAGGAAATGCTCACTGACCGGGGGACCCAATTCATGTCCCAGCTGATGGAGGCCCTCTGTAAGCAAGTCCAGGTGCGACATCTGGTGGCCAGCCCGTACCATCCACAGACTAATGGCCTGTGCGAGCGGTTCAATGGCACCTTAAAGCAGATGCTTAAGATGTTGGTCGACTCCCATGGGCGTGACTGGGAGCGGTATCTCCCACACCTGTTATTTGCTTACCGGGAGGTTCCACAGGCCTCAACAGGATTCTCACCGTTTGAGCTCCTGTACGGGCGACGTGTGCGGGGCCCCCTGGCTCTGGTGAAAGAGGCTTGGGAAGGGGATTTGGCCACCCCTGGAGTGTCGGTTATCGAGTATGTCATGCGCTTCCGGGACAAAATGCAGGCCTTGACGCAACTGGTACACGACAATATGGCTCAAGCCCAGGCCGATCAGAAGCGTTGGTACGACCAGAACGCTTGTGAGAGGACCTACCAAGTGGGTCAAAAGGTGTGGGTACTGGTCCCCGTACCACAGGACAAGCTTCAGGCAGCCTGGGAAGGCCCATACCTCGTGTACCAGCAGCTCAACCCTGTAACGTACCTGGTCACCCTGGACCCTGCCCGTGGAAGGCGGAAGCCCTTCCATGTGAACATGATGAAGGCACATCATGAGCGGGAGGCATGTGCGCTCCCCGTGTGCAACCTGCCCGAGGAGGGAGAAGCGGAAACCCTCTTGGATATGCTAGCCCAGGTTAGGGCAGGCGGATCCATTGAGGATGTGGAGGTTGGCCACCAGCTCTTGGAAGACCAACGGTCCCAGCTGTGGGCCACCCTCCTCCCCTTCCGGGGGTTGTTTACCAACCAGCCCGGAAGGACTGACTTGGCTGTCCATCACGTGGACACTGGGGATCATCCCCCGATCCGGCGTTCAGCATATCGGGTCTCCCTGGAGGTGCAGCAACACATGCGCCAGGAGATTGACGAGATGCTGAAGCTGGGGGTGATCCAGGCATCCAACAGCGCTTGGGCCTCGCCTGTAGTCCTCGTCCCTAAGAAGGACCGAACCACTCGGTTCTGCGTGGACTACAGGGGGCTCAATGCGGTCACGGTCGCCGATGCGTACCCAATGCCACGCATCGATGACCTGCTCGATCAGTTGGCCGGGGCTCAGTACCTGACCATCATGGACCTGAGCCGGGGATATTGGCAGATTCCCCTGACTCGCAAGGCCAGGGAACGCTCTGCCTTTATTACCCCATTTGGACTGTACGAGTCCACGGTGATGCCATTCGGGATGAGGAATGCCCCTGCCACTTTCCAGCGGATGGTCAACACCCTGCTCAAGGGACTTGAAGGGTACGCGGCCGCGTACCTAGATGACATTGCCGTCTTCAGTCCCACCTGGGAGGACCACCTAGAGCATCTAGCACAGGTGCTCAGGCGGATCCACCGGGCAGGTTTGACCATCAAGCCGGGAAAGTGTCAGCTGGCCATGAGCGAGGTCCAGTACCTCGGTCACCGGGTAGGCGGGAGAACACTGAAGCCCGAGCCTGAGAAAGTGGAGGCCATCGCATCCTGGCCCACCCCCAGGACCAAGAAGCAGGTGATGTCCTTCTTGGGGACCGCCGGGTACTATAGGAGGTTTGTTCCACGCTATAGTAGCCTGGCAAAGCCCTTGACGGACCTCACCAAGAAGAAGCTGCCCTCTGCAGTCGATTGGACAATGGACTGCGAGACAGCCTTCCAGGCCCTAAAGGACGCCCTGTCCAGCCCGCCCGTGCTACAGGCAGCCGACTTCACGCGGCCGTTTGTAGTACAGACCGACGCCAGTGACTTCGGCCTCGGTGCGGTGCTCAGCCAGGTGGACTCTGCGAGCCAAGAGCACCCAGTCTTGTACCTGAGCAGGAAGCTGTTACCAAGGGAAGTTGCCTATTCCACGATGGAGAAGGAGTGCCTGGCCATAGTGTGGGCCCTGCAGCGTCTGCAACCCTATCTATACGGGCGCCACTTCATCGTGGAGACGGACCACAATCCCCTCAGCTGGTTGCACACCGTCTCTGGGACGAATGGGCGATTGTTGCGATGGAGCCTTGCGCTCCAGCAATACAACTTCACCATTCGCCACAAAAGGGGCCGTGACCACGGTAACGCAGACGGGCTGTCCCGACAAGGAGAGGTCGCGGACGGGCGCACGGGGGAACACCGGAGTGTGCTGCCCCCTAGCGCCCTCAAAAGGGGGGAGGTGTGAGGTAAATCCGGAGAGATGACGATAAATCATGATATTCAAGTATGTCAGGAAGCCCTCTCCTGGTGTCACCCCCCCTTTCCTTCACACAACTGGTTTAGCAACAAATTCCATGGCCATGTCCTGTGATATGGAAATTAGGTGGCTTTAGGACAATGGACACAGGATGACTCCCTGCCGTGACCCTGTAGTGGGGGCTGCTAGCTAGTTAGCAAGGCTATGGAACTAGCAGACAGAACGACTCCAGTAAAAAATGGTTCATATCTCGCAAGCCATATTTCCGATAAATATGGCAACCATAAAAATGGTGTCTCCGCATGTGGACGATGCCGGCACACCCTTTTTATGGGAGCAGGACATTGGGAAATGCCCCAGGCGTGATATCAGCCAATGGGGAACTGGCAGACAGGTCATGAGTCCCCTCGTTCTGTAGCTAAATTCATAACTGTCACAATGAGAGCGTTGGCGTCCGCCTACGACGCTCCCAGGCAAAGTTATGGCCAATATCCCCTTTGCTGGATAATTCTGATCCATGCAGGGGGAGTGGCAGTGCTTCCCTGTGAGGTCACTAAGGTAGGAGGGGACCTGGATCTGCCCAGGTTGATAACCCTACTTCGGCCATTTTCCAGGGTTCTTTCGCTGGGGTCACGTGTAGGAAACATCTGTGGGAGTTCCTGGAAACCTGGTCTACAGCGCCCCCCTGTGGCCAGACGCAACAAGGTAACTGCTGGAACTGTGTATGCCTGTTTGTAACCCATGCTTTGTCTGTAACTGTACTCTGACATAACTGTATATTCTGTAGATTCCCTATTGTATATATTGTAGTTTCTAGTGTGCTTTAGGCTGATTAAATTATATAATTAATCTTGGGCTGTTCTGTTATCTCGATCTTGAATCCCACGTCTGTGTGTTCGGCTAATAGTTACCGTAAATCGGTTGGTGGCAGCGAATTGTGCCAAGGATTATTGTGGGGAGGCCAGTGAGATTCGGGGAGATTTTATATATTCCGCCCGCGGAGGTCGGGGGAATATATACCTTACTCTCACCGGGGACCCTTCAATAATCGGCATAAGTAGTATAGCGGCCTCCTTGCTTATTGTCGGGCAATTCCATAATTGGCCTGACTATAAGAGGGGCGCTAGAGAGCGCGTCACGTGCTCTGTCTGTCGGTCGGGAGGTATAAAGGAGGGGTGACCCCCCACTTGTTACCCCCCGATTGTGACGTACTGGTAGCCAGCGCGGGGGATTTCTGAGTGACCCCCCCGGTGGTTCGTGACACCTATAAACAACAAAAGAGCAAACTGCTGCATTGAACGGACTGCACCGCTACACTGCAAAGAGAGAGGTGTTTACAGAAAGTGCGGGGTCTGTCGCTCTCTCTCCTCCATGTGTAGTGCGGGGTCTGTCGCTCTCTCTCCCCCATGTGTAGTGCGGGGTCTGTCGCTCTCTCTCCCTCATGTGTAGTGCGGGGTCTGTCGCTCTCTCTCCCTCATATGTAGTGCGGGGTCTGTCGCTCTCTCTCCTCCATGTGTAGTGCGGGGTCT